>NW_021849240.1:982287-1013358 GCF_003651465.1 Formica exsecta
AAATATGCCCGCGTCACTATAAATGCCGCACCCTGTATATATATATATATATATATATATATACATACATTATTTTTCAATCAATATGTACATGATTGATAAATTATATTTCAGCTTAACTGTCCTCAATATGGCATGGTGTTCCTTGGATAGCGAATGTATGACTTTACTTTGTAAAACACTGCCATCATCCATTATACGCTTGAATCTAGCAGGCTGTAGAAAAACAATGACTGATGATAGTAAGTATGAATGAATCGTATTATTTATCTCCTTCCACAGACATATATTTAAAAAACATTTCTTTTTCTTTTTAATTTCAGATGTGAAAGACTTGTCAAGAAGATGTCCAGATATTATAGAATTAGACTTGAGTGATTGTGCTATGCTTACAATCCACACTGTTCATAATTTATTAAATTTTTCAAGACTGGAACACTTATCATTGAGCCGTTGTTACAGCATTCCGCAGTCTGCATATATAAGATTAGCTCACATGCCGTGCTTATTATATTTAGACGTTTTCGGCTTGATGTCGGACTCTGTGCTCAAGTCATTACAAGCCAATTGCCGTGAAGTGCCGGAAATCAACAAGTACCTCTACAGTTCTGTCGCACGACCAACGGTCGGTATTCGAAGAACCAGTATTTGGGGTCTCCGAGTTAGAGATTAAATTCACACAAATATAGACAATATTTTCATCAATTCATAATAAATCAAGGAACAGATTTTACCAAAGGGAAACCGATCTATAATACTGTATCTTTTTGCAAACAGACTGAATACTGTATTGATAAAATTAATTTAATTTGGGGAAGTATTTTCTATCCTTTTTTTTTCCTTTTTTTTTTTTAGTAAGATATATATAAACATTTAAAGTTAATAATGTGTTCTTTTCTAAAAGTTTAATATTGAACTGTTGCTCAGGTATTTTTAGAAGCTTTATGTATATATATAATATTCTTAGCATAACATTTTGTGTGTGTACTTTTGATATTTAAGATATAGAATTACGGCTGTGCGAGACCGTCTTATTTACAAAAAGCTTCTGATTGTGATCTATTGAATTTTGTCAACAATTATTGTTTTCCTATATACTGATTTTTACAAGTAAAGATCTCAGAAAATTATTAAGTGTGGCTGGATAAATATGTTATAAAAAATGTTTTTAATTTACATATACCTAATCTAATATCTGTTAAGTAAAAAATTATATTGGGTTACACATTGCGCTTTGTTCAAAGAGATTATCATAACATGGCATAGTCGATCTCTCTTAGTTTCGTTCCTTTCATTTATGTATATCCTTGTACCTAAAATACTATTTTACATATTGGTTATTTCTTCTAGAAGTGTGCCATTTGCCCACGTTGCAATTATCTATTATCACAGCGATTAGTGTTTGGGATTTTTTTTACCGGATTGATCAATTAGGAGGCAGCGATCAACCAAAAGTTGATTGGTCGCTGCCGCCATTATGCGTATACAACGGGCGCGTTCCATTTAACGACCGCAACGCTCGCGAGCGTTAATCTGTCTTTGTTTAATTTTCGGTGAACAACAAGGATGAAATGATACCATGAGCATTGCGGTCGTTTAGTGGAACGCGCCCAACCACTTATGTTTTTACGTCATCGGTCTAGTGATTTTTCGTGCCTCTCTTGCAAACGTGTCACCACTATCACCACGCGAAACTCTCGCATGCGCTCCATCCCCCCCAAAAAAAAAAAATTCAGCCATATTGGTGTGTTGTATCGCTGTTCTCAGTGATTTCGAAGCTCAGCTAAGGTATCTCTCCCGAAGACCCAAACGTCGCTATCGTGCCCATCCGCGACTGTCGGAGACCCTGATCGGCGATCGTTTTTTTTCCGTGATTTTGTCTCGATCGCGGTTCATCGCGCACATCGATCTTCCCCAATGTTCGCACAGCCAAAAAAAGTTGGGTTAATGTTGCCACCTTGGATCGTGGAAATCGCTCTCGCTCGCCTGCGCCTGCGAAAAACGTGTCGCGATTATGAGGAGATCGCGTATTGTCTCGCGACAAGCTTTCCTCGAGACGTATCCCATCGTTCGTCGCGAGAATCTTCGTGGATCTTCCTAAGCCGCGCATAATTGACGAGCTCCGCGCGCTGCTGTACTTTGTGTCACTCTACAGAACTTTCTTTGCTCTCTGAAATCCTGTCGCTCTTATCTGTTTTTTCTATCAAAGTTTTGCGATCGCCGATCGCAATATCCCGTCGAGCAACAGGTACGGGTTGATCGGTACGCCTTGATTACGCGAGATCGCTACAGCTGTTTCTTTATGTCATCCTGCATCGCGTGTACTTGGATGTAACAGATGACAAAGTTTTCCTCCGCGATGGACGACGAATCTTCTTTATCCACCTTCGATCCATCGAAGAAAATCGCATTACTCCGATCTTATTTTCCGCGTGTTCTGTTAGAATCAATCTGGCCCTACAAAGATTTATATAAATTCGTGATATCGGATATTCGGTGAAAAAAAAAACATCTTGAAGTCTTATGTTATGCAACAGAACCTTGCATATTCGATATTTTTGTAAGATACCTTTTATAATATTTAGCTTTGTAGAACAATACATTCATGGCTAGATATGCTTTATTACATTTTAATGGTCTTATTTGGTACTTCTTTTTATAGAAAATAGTACATCATGACGGATTCCATGAAATTTGGTCCAGAATGGTACGTAACTCATATTGCTAGTGAAAAGTTAATCCGTCGTTTGTATTTGTGTTTATAGTAATGTGATTATATCTATATTTCATATATAGGTTGCGCTCTGGTGGTAGTAGTGGAGGTGGTGGAGGAACCACATCATTGAGTACACCTCGGTATCAATTGGCAGAGCATAGATATGGTCGGGAGGAGATGTTGGCCCTTTTTGATCGCAATAATAAACCTCCAGAGCTGTTGACAACTTTTGCAGCGCTGTATGTAGAGAAGACTCAACTTCCATTGGCTCTTGTACAGATGACAGAGGATGAAACGGTAATTAGACATACATATTATATATTAATATTACAATACATTCTATATTACATGATTTATATTTTTATCGTGCAAAATAACAGCCAAGTTTGATTTATTCTTGGTAACAATAGAAAGAAGGAAGCTATCAAATTATGTTATTCTACTATTATATACTTTTGTTTCTCACTTCTTTCCCTTTTACTCCATTCTATATTAAGAATTATTTAAAAATATAATACTGGAGCTCTCTTATCTTAATTCTTCTTTCCATCAAACAATTTTCCTTTTTGTGTTTTGATAATAATTTTTTGATTAAATTATTAATGTTTGAATTCACAAAAAATGTAGTAAAAGTATCAATGAGAAGTAGAATATAGATTTTTTTCAATAGATGTTTATTCTGTTTTTCTTGCATAAATATGTTTCTTGCTGCTTTTATCAATATTATTGGGAAGAAATAAATAGTTTTGCCCTTTAAAGCATATTTTTACATAATGTTTGTTATATCCAGGGCTATCTTCTTTTGTGTTACTATTTTAAAATTGTAAAAAATGAGAATAAGAATATTTGTTTGAAAGAAAATTCTCTTTCTTTTTGTTATTTATAATATAACGCTCAAATATAAATGCATTTTTTAGCGTATGTGGAATGGAGGGATAACTAATATTGGTAACCGTGGGAGAGGCAGCAGCGTGGATCGTGGACGTGGTAGGATTGGAAGAGGAGGCTTATACTCGTCTCATTATTCACGCGGGGTTGGTTTCGGGGACGATTCTGGTGATGGGATACGAATCGAGGGCCAATCATTCCAGGTACATAATTTCTCTTTTTTTCTCATTAGATGATTTTTTCTTCGATATGTATCGATATATATTTTTTTTCTTTACTTAATATTATTTTTGTATCTATTGCTTTTTTCCAATGTTCTAAATTTTACAAAAATAAAAGATAATATACATACTTGTTGATTAGAAAATCATAATTAGGTACAAAAAATCAACAAGTTAACATAGGATGGAAAAAGCTAAAAAATCTTATTTATAGGGAAGAAATAGGCCATTCGATAGGTCCCAAAGCGAACGCGGTTGGCCAGAGAGAAACGGTGCTTCAGATCCGGGAGAATGGAACGGCTCGACTAGTCCGAGAAAAGAGCTAAGTCGTGGGACTAGCGGTAGCTCGCTTATGGAAAGTAATTGGAGACGTCATCGCGGAGGGGGTGAGGACGATGACGGTTGGCGCAAGTGGGGTAAATACGCACGCATCGCTTCATATATTTAAGAAGAGATTTTGTATTATTGTTATATATATATGTTTATGTAATAAAACGAGATATTTATTTTAGGAAGAAGTAGTTGGCGCGAGGGTGGCAGTATAGATCGGGATAGGCTGGATCGAAATGACGGTGATGGGGAAGAGAGCAGAGGTAGTGGACCGGGAAGATGGGAACATCGGGGAAACCACAGACCCTCCCACGACTCGGGTCATCATCCACCACCTCGTACCGCTCGCGCTTGGGAATCGAATCATCATGATAATCACGACAATCTACCCGAGTGGTTAATATTAACTTTTATTATCATGGTATTTGTGTACACATCTCTTTTTATTTTTATTTTAAATTTGATATTTCAGGGCAACGGAAAATCCGAGCGAAAGCGGCGGCAGTTTCGATGCTTCCGGCGCGTTCCATGGTGGAATGTATTCGGACGATGATGAAGACGGTGTGGCGGGTGCTTCCCAACAAGGCAGAACTCGACGCGTCTCGGAAGGCAGTGCTTCTAACATAGTGAAATCTAATAACAAGACATTGACTCTCGGAACGGGTTCTGTCCAATCGTTGAATCGCCATACGCATAATACAGTCGGTACCACATTAAGTAAGGAACGATCGAAACCATTGGATTCAGTCGAGGATAAGGATAATTCTACAGAGAAAGAGAAGAGATGTAACTCGCCTTCCGCCAAACCTTCGGTTGCACCGACGACCGAGAGCATTCCCGCGAAGATCTTAACGACATCTTCGGATCTTTTGCAGAAGAAAACTGTCATCGGATCCGCGAATGTGAATAAAGTCGAGACCAGCGAGAAACCTGGCGAACCTCCGAGTGGAGTTCATGATAAAGAGAAGACGCAGACGCAGGAAGTTAAAAAAGAGCCACAAATAACTGCTACCGCGACCAATCGACAGGTTCAGACAATTTTGGAGCAGTCG
The DNA here is from genome assembly GCF_003651465.1 of Formica exsecta. Taxonomy (NCBI): domain Eukaryota; kingdom Metazoa; phylum Arthropoda; class Insecta; order Hymenoptera; family Formicidae; genus Formica; species Formica exsecta. Next base: position 987,495 of record NW_021849240.1, read on the forward strand.
AAGCTCGTGCATAATCCGGGAACTGCTAGCATCAGGCAGAGACCGGAGGATGACTTTGATAGAATGAAAAAAGAGGCCGATGCATTGGTAGCCAAATTAATGGCGGATGAGGAGAGCCACAAAGAAAAGACGATCGCTACCGGTGTTCCGTCGGCAATCGGCAGTAATCAACCTTCTGCGGTTTCCGCCACGGGTAATCAGGAAAAATGGTTTTACCGTGATCCGCAGGGTGAAGTTCAGGGACCGTTTTTAGCTAGCGAAATGGCCGAGTGGTGCAAAGCCGGTTACTTCACTACGGGATTGTTGGTGAGAAGAACCTGTGATGAAAGGTACACCACACTTGGTGATTTGATTAAATTGTGCGGAAGAGTACCTTTCACGCCTGGTCCACCAATACCCCCTTTGAAGGTAGGTTATCATATTTATTTTACAATACTTTATGCATTCTTTTTAAATTTTTATATTAGATTTTTATTTAATTATTTTATTAATCAAGGACTTGGATGTATAGTATAAATAGCTTTGAATTGAATAATTTGAGAAAAAGAAGTAAAAGGAAAATAAATATTATTTGTAGTCATCTATAATATTCAAGGTTGCGATGTAAAGAAATATCCAAAGATCTCGAAAATAAAATTACATATTTTTATCTTGCATTTCTTTCGCAATTATTGTTAGATATATATTCTTTGATAATATCAAATAAATTTTTATTCGTAGTTGTCGGAACAAGTGATCCCCCCTGTTCCTACTACTATACCAGCGGGGCTGGGCGCCGGTGCTATACCGAAAACAGGAATAGAAGATCCGTTATTGTTGATGACGTATCAGCAAATGCAGATGATGCACAATCAGCAAATGCTGCTCAGGCAGATGAGAACATCGGCGATAGCGAAGTTGTCTCAATCGGAGCATTGGACGACGCTGAGTCCAGTGGAACAGAATCAATTGATTCTACAATACGTTATACAGGACGGAATGCAAGAGATCCCGGAAGTTCCGATAACAACGAACCCGTTTGTGCCTCATCTTGCGTCTCAAACGGCTAATCCTGTCATGCAACTTTTCACTCAGATGCAGCAGGTAATGCATCTAGGTTAATTCGATATCAGTTTTACACAGACATGATACACAAGTACGATATTATGAACGCATATTCTTCGCGCAGGCAAAGACGCAACCCGAAACACATCTAGCGACAAATCCGCATGCAACCGCATCGCCCCATCCAGCTGCAGTAGATCCACTACAACAACTGATCCAACAGATGGGCGGTATACAAAATATGCCTTCCATGCAGCAACCAAATATCGCTCCGACTCCCGCGTCAACACAAGAGGACAATCCGATAAAATCTCTGTTACGTCAACTCAACGTCAACACGAATGGCCATTCACAGGCGCCTCATATGGACACTGTCTGGCCACAACCTCCGCCGCAAATAGCTCCCCAGTTTAATGCGCAGAATTGGTTAGCGCAGGTGCGTTGCGTCTCATAAAGTTCAAGTTTGTACAGGGATACAAAAATTGATTTTTTTTTCTCTTAAAATTTGATTCAATCTTGTTTATTCATCAATATAATATCATACTGTCTTCTAGGTTGGGCCCATTCCCGCAATGCCGCCTGGACAATTACCTGGTTCTCTATGGGATCTACATGCTAAAGATATGAAAACCGAGCAGCAAATATTGGTAACTTGATTTTGTTCGATTTTGAATGATATAGAAAATCTAATCTGCATTATTTTCTCTTTTTAGGAAGAACAGAATCTTAAGTTACAAGAAGACAGAAAAAAGGAAGAGTTAAAGAAACAAGAAGAATTACAGCGTCAAGCAGAGGAGGAGAACGCGAAGAGGAAACAAAAGGAAGAGGAACAAGCTAGACAAGTCGAAGAGGCGAAGCGTAAAGAGGAGGAGAGAAAGAAAAAGGAAGAGGAGAAGAAACGAAAAGAGGAAGAGAAACGCAAGCAAGAGGAAGAGCAGAAGAAGAGAGAGGAGAAAAAACGTAAAGAAGAGGAGAAAAGGCGCGAGGAGAAGAGAAAGCAGGAAGAGGAGAATTTGAAGAGAAAACAGGAAGAGGAGAGAAGAAAGCGAGAAGAGCTTAAAAAACAGGAAGAAAGACTGAAGAAAGAGGAAGAGAAAAGAAAGAGGTTGGTGGAGGAAGAGCAAAAGAAGGAAGAAGAAAGACTTAGGTGTGTCGATGTGGAATTATGCAAAGCTAACAAACAAAATGAACAAAAATCGAACACATTTGAATGAAACTTACGTTTGTAAATTTTACAGGAAAGAAGCGGAAATGCGACGGCAAATGGAAGCGGAGGAACAACGTCGCTCGGAACAACGGCGAAGAGAAGCTGAGGCGCTGCGCAAGCTTCAAGAACGAAATAAAGCTCCGTGGGCTCAGACTCCGCGTGCGATGGCTCCTGCTGCTCACACTACCTCGCTCGCTGAGATTCAAAGATTCGAAAGAGAGAAGAAAGCGGTAAACACATTTTACATTTACGCGGGTAATGTATACACATCTACTGATGTCTTTATTGTTTTATTATCTTACAGGAAGAGCAACGGCTTCAACAACTGATGCAACAACAATTGGCGCAGCAAAAGGCAATAGAGGCGGCGCAGGAGGCATCGGCAACCGATTCGTCCAAACGATTACAATTTAAATGGGCGGAAAAAGCTACTGCTTCCAATAAACCGCTTCAAGTGAAAAGTCTCGCGCAAATCCAGCAGGAGGAGCAAGAACGCATCGCTAAGGTAAAGGTACTTATTGCTTCCTGAGTACACCAGCGACAATGAAATATTGTCCCGGTAAAAGAGATCGTGCGATAAGAAATCGGAATATTCCTTTCCTAGCAACAGGAAAGGGAACGGCAGGAAAAGGCCGGTCAAAAGGAATCAGCGAGTATGCTGCAGAATGCCGGAATATGGGGTACGGCATCGCAATGCTTGAATTGGGCCAATTCGAGCTCGTCGAATAGCCAAGCGTGGTCCATTAATACTGGTAATAGTGGCTTCTGGGACGATCCTGCACCCGTCAAGTCGTCCGCGACTGTGAAGCAATCAGCTGTTAAACAAACTGCGACCGCAAAATCCAGCACTCCTAATCAGCAACAGCAGCAGCAACAACTACAACAAAATAATAACAATAAGGCGTCCAAGAGCAAAAACAAGAGGGAGGAGGAATTAGTGAAGAAACTATTTGAACAGAACACTGCCAAAACCGATGAGTTTACGCAATGGTGTAATAAAGCGTTGAGCGGTATACAGGCATCTGTGGACAGTAAGTACAATATAATGCATCAAGTTCATCACTCACATTGATTTTCTACTATACCACATACATTTGCAGTCCCTACATTCGTTGGATTCCTGCGGGACATAGAATCGGCTTATGAGGTGAAAGAGTACGTCCGCGTTTATCTTGGCGACACTAAGCAGAGCACAGAATTTGCCAAGCAATTCTTAGAGAAGCGAAGTAAATGGCGATCAGCGCAGCGTCCTCAGGCCCAAGCGGACGATCTGTGCAAGCCAGCACCGGCCGTTAATCCGAATGCCTCTGCAGAATTTCAAGAAGTTAAGGTACGCGTTATCTTTGTTAATGTTGGACAACCATATTTTTCCGTATGCAATGATATTAAGATATTATTGACTTAAATCATTTCATTTCAATATCTGTTAGAGTAGATATTTTTTTCACAGATTATCTTCATATTATTTATGTCATAAGAAAAAGTTAATATCTCAAATATAAGGATGGAATCACATCGTGCAAAACTTGTTAGATATATGCCTTTTTCTTCGTTCAGGGAAAATCCAAGAAACCAAAGAAGGGAAAGATGTTCAAAGTGGACAACAGGATCCTTGGCTTCAGCGTGACCGCGGCCCCTGATCGTATCAACGTAGGTGATCGTGATTACGGTGAAGGAGTCTGAGCTGTTTCGCCAATTTACCTCGTGAAAATGATGCGACGCTCTCGATTTACATATTGCGAACGATTCGTTATTTATTTATTGTATATGCCAAACTGGTGCTGCTAAGAAGAATCCCGCCACGGGTAACTTCTTGAAGCATACAAACATTTTACGATCCAAGGAGGAACTCGATCGTCCTTCAATCGTCGATGACAGTCTTAGGACCGTGGCTGAGCGTGGCATTATTTTCTTATTACATTAAACGGAAAAAGCTCCATTGTACATATTACTCAAAGATGAATATTTCAGAAAGAAAGAGGACGGACTTACTTTTTCCTATGTATGTATGCGCGACAATTAAAGTTGGAAACTTTTATAACATTTCATCATCATCACATCATCATCATTTAAATCCCTAAACCAAGATGAGAAAAGAAAACGGGAGAGAAAAGATATAACAAGCTCTATGGCAGTCAATAGCAATATGTGTATGTAAAGGTGTTCGACAGGAGAAAGAAGTACTATATATATATACATATACAAATATACACAGACACACACATACACACACATGTATTAGAATGTGCTCGTATGTGAAATCGCGAAAACCATCGTCTCAAGTACTGAATATATATGCGGTGCGTCAGTATTTGTCCTCACTGAATCCTATGGATTTTTCGCTTTGTCGCAAATATATTCGTGGAGAAGAAAAAAGATTCGCGCGCTTTGTATTATTTATACAATAGATTTTACGAATGATTTAATCCATGCATCTCGAGCATGGAAAACTATCTTCCTTCACTTTTTTAATAATACTTTTTTCGCTGTCATAATATATCGCAATCATAATAACGATACTCTAAGCAGAATTTCATTACACACAACGGTAGTTGCATACGCAGATATTAATAATAGAACGGAGATTCGCGTTACTCTTTGCAACAACGAATGAGCAGCGAAGGAGAAAGAAAGAGAAATTCAACATACTCTTTCTTGATATTAGGGGAATAATTATGAAATAAAACTAGCAATTCAACATAGCACTCTTGATTAGAAACTTTTGGTTCCGCAGTAGAAACAGCAATAGCGATTTAAAGACGATATTTGTATTATTAATTCCACACAATCTCGACAGTGTAGATGAAATCGTAACATCACTGATAATTGCATGTGTGGATCTCACTCTTTGTAGTCTTCTTGTAATCGATCTAATAGTAAAAGTTTGAAAATACTCGAAAAACTTACACAGGAAGACTTAAATTATAACACAACACATGATCAGAGAGGCGGAGTACTTTTTTGTAAAGTTTTATTTTATAACTCTGTTGTAAGTGTCGTAGTTAAAGATCCATAAAGGGGAACCTTTTTAGCACTTTTTAAGGATATTCGTTTCCTTGCATCTTAAATGGACTAATATGCATCGATAGATGCGATATTGGATAAGCGTGTAATGTTGTGACACAGATCTGACCACTCGTAATATTATGATGCTTGTTAACTAAGGTTCATTGATCTTCTCTTATCTAAAATCATACAAAATAGGAGAAGATCACAGATCCTTGCACATGAAAGATTTATGTATAAATAGATTAATGTACAGAGTATACGCGCGGTGATGATTAAACAAACAGACGAAAACAATAATTAAAAATAATATTGTATCAATATTCTATTATTGTATTTAACGTACAACGTAATTAAAATAAATATTTTTAATTTGACTTTCTTATTGTTTTACATAAATTTTAATTTGTTATCAATCGCGGACTTCATAAAAAATTCCAATATATGATAAAACGTATCGAAATTTTATTTAAAAGTACGAATGTAATTCTTTTTTTTCTTACAAGTCGATATATACATTTCATATACTTGTATACTCTGTATGCGCAGAGGATGACTGTTAGCTGAACGAAAGTACGGCAGATTTCTAATCGCAGCATTTAAGAAAGAGGAAGAGATAAAGTTTCTTTATCGCTTCTTATATGGAAGGAGAAAAAAAATACTCGCGAAAACTATCAATTATATTAACGCGCGGTCGGTGAATTAACACGAACACGAATTAACCTTTCTACTCCACACATATTGCTACAAATAACTGCTTAAAAATTAGCGCAAATTGTTTTAAAACGTAAGCACGAACTATCCGTAATACACACACGACGATATTTTGTAATGCTAATGACGCAATAAATATCTTTCTTAAGCATATGTAACTATATGTGTATGCGGAGTGCGAGCGGCGTTGGATATCGTTACAAATTGTTATACGTGTTATGCATTGATTCATACGAGATGTCACATATATCATAATAAAAAAAGAAATCCACACATTTAACGGATAAAGTATTATTTTCATAAACAAACTGACATCGGATGTTGAACATCATGCGCTATTATATTTGTTTTGGAGTGATACACAGAGATTACAAAAAGCAGCAGGAAATATAATAAATAAAATTGTTATAAACAGTCCTGTCAGTTGTAATAATTTTACATACAAGTAAATCACGATATTTGTACTTTCTCCTTGTTTCGCGTATCATTATTTTGCACACATCTTTACATAGATATATATATCTTTTAAAAAATTTATCGATAAATGCAACACTCGATGATTGTTCTTCTTCACGATATAACAATAATTTTTACAGAGAATGTGAGTTTTGGAATGTTTCCAAAGTTATATAAAGACTATATAAAATACTTGAACACATTGAGAAATTTACATTTCACGTTTCTATGACTGTTAATCATTTTTTCCTTTCCCGTTGGATGGCATAACGTGAATCTCGTTGTAGTCCCGCGCAATATCAATGTACTGAAAATTTAATTATCTATAATTATAAATATGAAGAGAAATCCTTTAAATACATTAGATATATACTGCACATATACGAGACGATACAAAGAGCAAAAATAAAATATATAAGCCAGTAATAAAGCGAAAAATGTATTTAAATTAGCAAAATATGAAAATATCGTACGAAAATATCGCATAAATTGCAAAATATGAAAATATCGTACGAAAATATCACATAAGTTGTGCATGTAATCTCGAATATTTTACCTTTCTAGGAACGAAAAATTCCAGGACTTGTAGTATTATAAAGCACAAGGACACCACAAGCAGATAGGCTAATACACCACTTTGCAGCTGACTCGCCAATTGCTGCCCCAGATTTCTTTTAGCTTCGCGTTTCACCAAATTATACACTATCTCCGTACGTTTCGTGATGTTGAACCAATTGTAATATAAGCCTATTCTCTTGTGCATCTCCAAGGGACATCTGACATTGCCCCTTTTATAGTCTGCTATAGCCATCTCCAAACCTTCGATTAACGATGGTACAGTCGGTTCGACGAGATAAATCAGATCCAGTGGCAAAACTTCCGGAATCCCTCCGACCTTCGTCGACACTACTTGCAAACTATAAAACAATATTAATCACATTCGCTTAGCAAAATTCTATTGGCATAGAGAAGGATAAAAAAACTATTTATTGGAAAAATTCTGAAGTTAAAAAAAATGTAAAATGAATAATTTTAAACTACATAACAAGAGAGGAAAATGGAATGTTTACCCGCAAGAAGCTGCCTCTACGATAGCCATGCAATAAGCCTCTGTCAGACTCGTATTGAGAAAGATGTGACCCTTGTTTAAAACATGTTTGACTTGGGAGTGCTCCAAACTGCCCAGCAAGGTGACTCGGTGCTGTAGTAGATTTCTCTCCCTTACTTCCTCTAGGAGCCATCTCTTTGGCCCATCCCCGCCAATTAGAAATTGTACATTTTTATGACGTAAACAAATCTCGGGTATTATATGGGCTAGAAGATCGACGCCCTTCCTATACACTAATCGCGATACTATTACTATGGTAACTGAAATTGACAGTTACATTATAGTAATTAGAAAATAATGCGTTTCTAACATATTAAATGTAATATAATGTAATGTGTAAAACAGAATCTCGAATTATTAAGCTTACTAAAATCGTTGCTTCGTTTACTGACATCAGGCGTAAACAGCGCGGTGTCAACGGCATTTGGAATAACCGATACTTTCTCCTTCTTCACTTTGGCTCGTAATACTGTATTTTCTTTTCCGATATGAGACACACATATACAATGATCACAATCAACTAACGATATCTCGAGAAATTTGTTTGTTAGAATAGCCGACGCGTCCGCAAAACCGAAAAGTGAGTGATCTGTGAAAACTGTCTGCAAACGTAGCGTTAGTAGCTATCTCTGAAAGCCACTGCTAGTATAGTCACCGAAACTTACTTTCAGTCCCATTAATCTGCCAATCAACATTCCCTCATGTGCTAGAGCGGAGAACGCTGAATGTCCATGTATTATTTGTATCTCTTCTCTTACAAAGATGTATCTAATAAGTGGGAGAGAGCATATCATCGTCGGAAGAACGCACTGATTGTAGAAAACCTTGACTGGGATATAATATACCTTAAATAAAAGCAGACGTTAAAGATACAATTGATTAAAACAAGAACAGCTAATAGAATGAGAAAATTACAACACGTACTTTCAGTCCATTTGTCATGTATCGCACGCCTACTCTGTCCCCATAGGAGTGTGTGAGTATCACCACTTTGTGTCCATGCTCCAGCAGACATTGGGACAAATTGAAGATGTGCTCCTCGACACCGCCCATATTTGGATAAAAGAAATCCGAGACCATGCTGGAAAAAAATTAATGAATGTTAGATACTATATACTAATTCAGAGATGTATTTTTATAAATAACATATGACAGAACTATAGTGTAGCATGTATTTTATTATTATTATGATAAAGAAATAACAGATAAATCATATACGAACCATATCTTATGTTTTACACCGTTCATCTTCATACCCATACATGATTCATACTGATTTAATCCGACGATAGCAAACTCCCATTTGACAGCTCTCCCTCTCTCTATTTCATATTATCTAAGTACAGTCGGTTTATCTTCGTGTATCATATTAATCATATCATATATTTTTATTTAGTTTACGATTAGATTTACTGATAATAATAAGAAATGCATTCTTTTAATGAGAAGCATTCTAACCCTCCCAACACAAGGAACACTCGAATTTAATTCGCGCGAGATTTGATGCGTCAGGTGAAACGGAATAATCCAATCACCGAAATTTTCTCCGGTTCTTCAGAGTATTTTTATGAAAATAATAAGGATCGTTTTCAATATTATGTATCTTTACTGTAAATTCATCAGATGTATGTATGTACGTGGAACTTGACAATGACAATTGCAAAATTGAGAATATTTAAATTAATAATTGCACATGTGCCATGTGCCTTTTATACAATTTTCCCTATCAGTGTCGTTTTCTCAAAGCGCGTTCCGTTTGGTACTTTTGACGAAAGTTTCGAAGCGATCGCCTGACCAATCAAAGCAAAGAGATTTTTATTCTTCTTGTCCTGATTGGACAATCAAAGGATTTGGAACTTTCGTAGTGTCAAACGGACCGTATTTTTTATTCCTAGAAATGATCTGAAAATGTCGTGGAAATCAATTTAAAAAATCGAGATATATATATACATATATTAGATAACTGCAATATTTTTTTTAGATTTGCAATTTTGAGATGTAATGTTGTATCGATATAAAAAATACATTTTTGGATTTCATTATTTGCGCATGCGCAATAAAAGCGTCTTTGACATAGTATATAGTTTATATGTCTATATGTTTATATGTCTATATGTTTATATGTCTATGGTCTTTGAGAATATTTGTCTACATTACCTACATATGGCGTGAGTGTTGTGTTTATGAAATTGAATTGATATTTTAATAACATGCCGATCCTGGATAAAAGAAAGGGTGATGATATTCTGGCGTTGGTCCCCGCCTCGAAACGTACCAAGAATGAAGTCGTCTTTAGTAGCAGAGAAAAGGCGGTCGTGCAAAGCGTAAGTTATAACCTTGCATCGTTATTTTCGACAGAGTTTTAGCATTAGTCCGAGAAAGCAGGATGTTGTGTTATTGTTTTCTTTTTAGAAAATGTAAAATTTATATGATAACATTTTTAAGGGTCCACCGCGAACGTCCTCCTTGATGTCGATGATAATGTTGCTCGAAGGACATCAAGGAGACATCTTTTCCCTGGAATTTCATCCGGAAGGACAGTATCTGGCATCCACGGGATTCGATCGACAAATTTGTACGTCTTATCGAGTCAAGTCGTTCGTTAACTCTATAAATTCTGCATGCCTTGTTTAATAAAATAATCGTTTGTAACTTGCAGTCATCTGGAATGTTTATGGAGAATGTGAGAATATCGGCATCATGACCGGACACAGCGGAGCAGTGATGGAATTACACTTCAGTCCAGATGGCAACCATTTGTACACAGCTAGCACCGACATGACGCTAGGTTTGTGGGACATAGTGGCTGGATCGCGAATCAAAAAGTTGAAGGGCCACACTTCGTTTGTAAATTCTGTGTCAGGCGCGCGAAGAGGACCCACGCTACTCTGCTCGGGCAGCGACGACAGCACGATACGTATCTGGGATCCCAGGAAGCGGGGTCAATGCCACACATTGAACAACACGTATCAGGTATAGTACTTATACCTTAATAATGCATTTAGTATTTAGATAATTATTATATGTATACATATATACTCAAAATTTTATCGATACAATTATAGGTTACTGCGGTAACGTTCAACGATACGGCGGAGCAAGTAATCAGTGGCGGTATCGATAATGACGTAAAAGTATGGGACCTTCGAAAGAATGCGGTGCTTTACAAATTGAAGGGGCACACCGACACAATTACCGGACTGAGTCTCAGTCCTGATGGATCATATATACTTTCCAATGCTATGGATAACATGCTAAAGATATGGGACGTACGACCATTCGCGCCCTATGAACGCTGCGTAAAAATATTGTCCGGGCATCAACATAACTTTGAAAAGGTATGTTCTTTTCCTAATACAAAGAAGAAAACATTATTCAATAAATATTCAAAGAAGAAAAACATTTATGCTATAAAAGTCAATAAGTTGAAAACATCATTTTTAGAATCTTCTGAGATGCGCCTGGTCGCCGGATGGCAGCAAAGTCTCGGCTGGATCGTCGGACCGATTTCACTATATTTGGGATACTACGAGTCGTAGAATATTATACAAATTGCCAGGACACAATGGATCCGTAAACGACATTGATTTCCATCCAAAGGAACCTATAGGTATGGAATAATTTATAATAAACATTCTCTTGTTTCATATATGGAGAACATTTATCATAGGAAAATGTGTAAAATATATATATACTTTTTAATTAATTTATACGTGCATATAATATCACAATCGTATTTTTTCAGTGTGCTCGGGATCTAGCGATAAGCAAATCTACTTGGGCGAGATCGAGACTTAATAATATTAGAATTGTTTTTAAGTGGACACTGAATTGCAATTCTTTTCTCGCTCACAGTTTGATTTTTTTTCCGCTTAGTATATATGCCTATTTCATCTGAAATGAAGAGAATTTGCTTTAATATAAATATATAAACGAATATATGCTGTACATGCGACCAGGTTCATATCTGAAGCAGTGGTATCAAACGAATATTTTGGCACATGTGCAGTAACATAAAGGTCATGTAACAATAAGCGATGTACATACATACATATCTGACCGATATGTTATAAGGTTCATCATGAATTTGGAAAGAAATAGAAAATATAAATCATTAATTGGATAATATAATTCACAGGTAATAGTAACAAAATTTACTAATATTTTGCGTTTGCAGGTGGTTTATTATATAAACATCAATATTTGTTATAAAGATAAGGCAAGAAAATCTGATTAGTGTTTTTTAACACAAATATAAAATTATAGTTTTAACGTATATAATAAACAAAATTAACATAATAAATATTTTCTTTTTATCATATATATCGTTAAATGGGAAAAAAAAATATATTAAAATTCCATGTATGCGCTTTAAAAGTATCAAACATTGCGCTAATTCGAAAACAGCAGTGCGACATCTCTGACCATGCGAGACACGTGCGCGTGCGCTCGGTAGGCAAAGACGTGTCCCGTAAGATTACACATACGTCCTGTCACATGCACGCATGCATATAGCGAAATTGTGTTGGTAATTAATCAAAGGCCGTTCACGAAAATGGCCGATGGAAGCGAGTCACGGTTGTTTTCCTCCAAGAGCCTGTACGAATTGTGCGTGTCCGCGGTGGCGGACAGGTTTCGGAGTTACAAACCGCATCTCGCCGACCTGCCCAAGAACGTGCGGTTCGATCTCTATTATCAGGTAAACATCAAGCTGTCAGCGGGACAGCGACGGCCACCGACCCACCGTACGTCCAGTATGTACATACAATCGTCATCGTGCGCACGATGTGGTTTGTTTTTACATGCCTCGTTCTCTCCGAGGGAATGACGATTTTTCATTTCGAAATCTCGAAGTCGCGTGTGTTTATCTACGCTGGTGATCGATTCGCGACGCGCGATCACTTACCGTTTGCGTTACGAATCATCCTCGTGCTCAGCTGTTGACTTTGATTTGACGTTTGCGACGCGTGCAAGACGTGTTTGCGGGGAATGCGATTTCTAAAAAAAAAGGAGAATTCCGTTTCATCTCATAATCGATCGACTTATCGCCGCTCGTTGTCCCTCGCGTTGTTTCTGATGGATTCGATCTGTGTTTCAGCTGTACAGAGAGAGGAGATTATGCATATTGGGAGCGGAATTGAGCGATCTGGAGACTTTCTCCAAGATGCTCAAGGTCACCAATCGTCGAATACACCTTCTACAAATCTTTCAGGTGATTTTGATCGTATCAGACCACCGATTTTCAAGAATAATCGCTATCTGTCATGTATTTTTTTATATTTTTTCTCTAAAGGAGATATTTTATTTGTTTATGTTTTTTTCCGGTTTTGAAGGCTCCGATGTATCATGGAATAAGGGTGGGAAAGAATTTGGCCATCAGTTACAACGTGCACTGTTTTCAAGTAAGGGAGAATCCTGCTGCACAGGATAAGACTATAAATCTAGGCTTGAGACTTGGTGGATTTCTTAGTGATGCTGGCTGGTATTCGGAAAGCGAAGAAGTACTGTTGGCTTGCAAGGAATTGTGTATTGCCAACAATCAAACTCCTGAAGATTGGTGTAGAACATTAGATTGTTGTCACAAGTAAGAGAACAATTTTTTTTTTTATATTTTATATATATAGAAAGAGTATACTTTAAATAATATTTACAATTATTAAAATAATTATATCTTTAGGCTGTTACATGCACAAGCGGCATACTGTGCTTTTGATGGGGCTGCAGAGACTCATCAACTTGCCATAGAAATGATAGAACAATTAAAAAACGCGCAGTACAGTAACAGTAATCATGCTGCGCTCTTTGCAGAATTCAGTGTATTATTTTTCATACGCAGTGAATATGATCAAGCTTACAGGTACACTCTTAATTAACAGTATTTTTGTCTTGCGTAACTTTTATCTTTTTGACATTTTATATTGAAGCCTATTATTTTTTTAGGTGGAGCATAGAAGCCTTAAAGCACTTAAAACCGTCGCTTCCCGCACGGGTCATTATCGATGTTCTAAGACAAGCGGCGAAATCGTGCGTAGTTAAACGCGAGTTTCAGAAGGCTGGTTTACTGATTAGAGAAGCTGTTTATCTCGCTAGAGAGATTTTTGATACGGATCATCCAAAATATAGCGACGTTCTCATCGATTATGGATTCTACTTACTAAACTATGATAGCATCATCAATAGTGTATCCGTCTATAAGGTATTTATTTCTGAATACATCTTTCACGAATCTTCATCGTCGGAAATTTTTTGGAAAAATAAAACATTCTCGTCTTTTTCCAGACTGCGTTAGATATTAGACGAGCGATTTTCGGCAAGACTAATCTCCATGTCGCTTTGGCGCATGAAGACTTAGCTTATGCTCTCTATGTATACGAATATAGTTCTGGCAAGTTCGACGAAGCAAGGTAGTACTTAATTGGAATTACGTTTAATTTATATATTACATTTGATAATGCAATATTTATTTTTATTCAATTTTATTTTGCAGTGATCACGCTGGAATAGCTATAGATATTATGGAGAAACTCTTACCTCCCTATCATTTGATGCTCGCGAGTGCTAAACGAGTGAAGGCGCTTATCCTCGAAGAGATCGCTATAGATAACGCATCTACGCCGTTGTCTGAACAAAACCTGTTACTCAAATCTGAATGTCTTCATTTATCCGCTTTACATTTAGCCAAAACTGCATTTGGCGAGAGAAATGTACAAACGGCGAAGCATTATGGAAACCTGGGACGCTTGTATCAAAGTATGAGAAAGTTTGAGGTATTGTGATAATATATAAAGTATATTTATAAAATATAAAATATAAAGACGCACATGTATAGATATTTAATTATTTTGTTATTACATATTCAACATGCTAGGAAGCGGAAGCAATGCATCTGAAAGCGATTCGTATCAAAGAAGAGTTATTGGGTCCTGAAGACTACGAAGTAGGTTTGAGCATAGGGCATTTAGCTTCATTGTATAATTTCCACATGAACCGGTACAGAGACGCCGAGAAGCTTTATTATCGTAGCATTGCAATCAGTAAGTATAACTATATGTAATTTGAACCAACTTTTAAATGATTGGAATGCAAAATACTATGCATGATATTTTATGCAATGAATCATGTTTTGATCCACAGGTTTAAAGTTATTCGGGAAAAGTTACAGTGGCTTAGAATACGATTATCGAGGACTCTTACATGTGTACAATAAATTAGATGAATACGAGAAAATATTGGAATACACAGATACATTAAATCATTGGAAGGAACTTAGAGACAAACACGCTCAATCTGAAGATCCACCAATCGATGTACAGAAACGTCCACAACCGATCGCAAACATAATCAATGTGTTCTTTTCTATGTGATATATCAATAAGTGTGTCTAATTCAAATCTTATGTCATTGTATGTCATCGAGCGAATTGTTGGTCTTTGTTGCGTTTATAAGACATTGGGCCAAAGTAGAAATTACTCACATTAGGGCGATTTATCACTGATCTGATCGTACGATTAAATTAACTGTCTGTCTCGTGTCGATATTTTATAATACACATGCATATAGTCAATATCGCATTAAGAACAGTTATTATCAACATGATATTAAACTTAATTAATACAATGTTGAAAAAATTGTTAATTTATGTAAATTCGTTTGTGTAAATTATTTGTATTAATGACGTCATCGCGACATGGGTTTTATTTTATTATGAGTTTAATTATCTCTGGCTTCAAATTAGATTCAGTTTATCTAAGTTTATTTCAATGTATTGGAGATTCTTGCGCATCAAAATATGTACATCCTTTTTAGACATTTTATATATATATACGTATATATATCATTTTAATATAAATTTTTCAATCTATTATAATCTTATTCATATGTCTTTATGCATATGTATATATACAGAGAGTCCCACGGAAATCTGACATAGCAAAAAGATTTGAAATATGAGGAAAAAAAGATATAAGGCAAAGTTAAATGGTTTTAGCTGCTCTAACTTTGTGCATCACTATTATGCATTTATGTGCATGCATGTAGCTGCAAAGTGCAATCGTATCATTTTTTTAAAATGGAACTCCATGTTTTTTAAACATATTTGACACAGATTTTCGTTCTTTATAAAAAAATATTAGGATATTTATGCCGGATATTAATTTAGGAGTTATTTTAATTTTAACGTTGCAAAATAGTTCTACTAATGCAATGTTTATCTTCTAAAGATTAATGTTCAAAAGACCATTCTTTAATCTGGATACAAAAATTTACTCGATCCCTAAGCGATCTACCAACCTTTCAAGCATTTTACTGGTAACTTGTTGACATGCTTGGATCCTTTGTTTCAATTTATTTGGAGAAAATTCTTAGTAATAAACTTAATTTTTTAAATAAAATCCAGTAGAGTTGTTCTAAGGAATTACTGAATAGCAAATTAATAATGTAATAAAAAAACATAAATATAAGAATAAGATGTTTAAAGTATGACAATAAGTCATTTATGTTAATTTGATTGAAAAATTTATATTAAATTGAAGCATATATATATATATGTGTGTGTGTGTGTGTGTGTATGTGTATATATATATTACACTTTAAATTTGCTATTTTTGTTGATAATTCTATTTTTCAAAAGTTTTTTTTACTCAGGTTTTTCATATAAAATATTTTTTTGTTACGCTCGCTTACAGAACGCATTTATAATTTGTTCAACTCATTGCTTATTTCAAGATTACAATAATTGTAAATTTTCATACATTGCATAAATCTTAAATAACAATGATAATCAACACATACATGCGCTTATGTTAATTGTAACAATGTAATTAAAAAGATAAGTATTAAAGTTCTTAAAATTCTTGATAAACAATTTGGTGAACGAATGTTTTGTTGTTTGAAATGTTACTTTCTTTGTAAAATTTGATATATGAATTTAAAAATATACACATCCTACATATATATTCTATAATTTTTGTATCAAACATATTTTGTTCCTAAATATCATAATATAAATAAAGATTGGACGCGCACGTTTTTCGAATTATATTGGTGTACAACTTTGCTTCCGCCGTTTTTTTTCCGAAATTCGGGGCTTTATTGTAAAAAACTGGTTATACATTTATGATTCAAAGTATTGTCCATCGCTGGCCACTACTTTCTCCCATCTTTCGGGAAGCGTACGAATCCCGCGTTAAAAAAACTGGTCATCTTTTGAAGCGATCCAAGAATCGATCCAATTTCTTACTTCTTCATAAGACCAGAAGTGCTGGTCAACCAGGCCGTGTGCCATTGATCGAAACAAGTGATAGTCAGAGGCAGCAACGTCTGGAGAATACGGCGGGTGGGGTAGGACTTCCCATTTCAACGTTTCCAAGTATGTCTTGACCACTTTCGCAACATGGGGTCGAGCATTGTCATGCTGCAAAATCACTTTATCGTGTCTCTCGTTGTATTGCGGCCGATTGTCTTTTAATGCTCGGCTCAAACGCATTAACTGCGTTCGATAACGATCGCCTGTGATTGTTTCAGTCGGTTTTAACAGCTCATAATACACTACGCCGAGCTGGTCCCACCAAATACAGAGCATAACCTTGGAGCCGTGAATATTCGGTTTGGCCGTCGACGTGGAAGCATGGCCGGGATATCCCCATGATTTTCTGCGCTTAGGGTTATCGTAACGAACCTATTTTTTGTCCCCAGTCACAATGCGATGCAGAAACCCCTTCCGTCTTTGCCTTTCAAGCAACTATTCACAAGCAAACAAACGCCGTTCAACATCTCTCGGTTTCAACTCGTACGGCACCCAATTTCCTTGCTTCTGAATCATTCCCATGTCTTTAAGGCGTTTTGAAATTGCTTGTTGAGTCACTCCCAATGATCGTGCCAATTCTTCTTGACTTTGACTCGAGTCTTCATTAAGTAATGCCTCCAATTCTGCATCTTCGAAAACCTTCTCTCTTCCACCGCTATGCCGGTCTTCGACGTGAAAATCACCGTTCTTGAAGGGTTGAAACCACTCACGACACGTTCTTTTACTAATAGCGGCCTCACCATAAGTATTTGAGAACATTCGATGAGCCTCAGCCGCAGGTTTCTTCATATTGAAGCAGAAAATTAAAACCTCCCGCAAATGACGAGAATTTGGCTCGTAAACTGACATTTTCAATCGAGAATAACTTTATGATGCAGACACAAATCGACTAATGTTTCTATGGGGTTATGTTGACAGATGCCCAAGTTTATTGCATGACTATGATCTATTTATTTCGACCACTACTTACCGCTAAAGCCATCTATAGGAAAACGGCGGAAGCAAAATTGTACACCTAATATAAAGATATCTTGAAATAAAGAATTTTCTTCGAATTTACGTCAATTAAAGTCTACAAGTACTTTTGCAGATTTATATTATGTTGAAAATTCACTGAGACACTTTAGATAAGTTTTGAATATTTGTGTAAACTCTTACATAATTAGATAGAGCATAGTATAAAGATGCTCCGAGATGTTCAGTGATAAAATATACATATGAGTATAAGAGGCGCAGTTGCGTAATTTGCTTAGTACTATACAAATTCAGATTATTTTCTCAGCATTATGCGCCTCAGGCTTCTACTTATATGTTGTCAGTAATTATAATTAGAGTTAGCAATGACTCGATTATTTCATGCATTAAAGAGAAACAAATATACGAATAAAATCAAATATACTAGAAAAATTTTCTCTACGAATAGTTAAAAAAGATAATTCTCTATAAAATGCACAGAAATAGAGTGAAAATTTTCATCGTACATACATCACATATATGATATAAATTATATAGTTATTACTTACCGATACTGTCTACTGTATTAATAGAAGTTTCTTCGCGTAATACATTTCTCGGATTCTGTATCGATTAGTAGTTTGATATTTGACATAAATAAATTTTCTTTGTAAAAGAATAGACAGAATTTTATCAAATAGCATTATGCATATTCATTGGATTTGTATTTTGATGCTTTTTACATAATTATGAAAGAAAGTTATACAACATTATTTCAAGAGGTGAAGAGACGATTGAGACTTTATACTAAAAAAAATTTGTTAAGTCCTTTTAACTTTCATAATTAATGCCACATTTGATGCCTATTATATATAATTCTTTCCTTATAATTCTTTTTTGTCAAACTATTGGAAGTGTTTCTAAAATCGTGGCGATTGTTATAAGTAACTCTGCACATATTATTTTAATAAAGATTTTCAATCTGTTAATCTCATATTTATATATATATATTTTATATTTTACGCAATTCGCTATTTGTAGATAAGTTTCTATTTTAAAAAGAGTTGCTTAGGTTTCTCATATAAAACATCTTTCATTTATACTTGTTTACCGAATGCATATATAATTTTTTCAATTCGTTGTTTAGTTTGAAAGATTACAATATTTGTAGATTTTCATGCATATCTTGAAATAATAAATATATACATGCACCTATTTGTTAATGACAATATAATTAAAAAGATAGATATATTAAAGCTCTTGAAACTCTCGATGAACAATTCGGTGAGCAAATATTTTTTGTCATTTGAAATGTTACTTCCTTATTTTGTCAAAAATTCTTTCTTTATATCTAAAATTTAAAAATATCCTATATATACATCTTATATTTCTTTATATATCAAATATTATGCCCTCCTAAGTATAATAAATATTATTAATTAAAAACTATATGGACACGCGCGTGTCCTCGGATTAATTGGATATCTCGAAAACAAGAATTCTTCGAGTTTGCACAGAAAATTATCTACAAGTACTTTTTTTCAAACTTGAATTATGTCAATCTTGAAAATCTTCAGGCACATTTGGTACATATCAAGTGATGAGACGATACCGCTCATCCATTGTAAATTTATAATTAGACAAAAATGATAAAAGTTTTCCGATATTCAATGGGTAACAACAATACGATACAAATAATAGAATTAGTACAAATTTAAGATGCATTTGATATCATGTAATTTATTTAACAACATTGTACTCAAATTTAGATTGAGTTACGAGCATCTAAATAGATGTGCAAATGGACCTTAGGTTCTCACAGGACCTATAGTATCGTCAGTGAAATTATTTAATTAGTTAACAATCATAAAGTAACAAGTTAAATAATAATTTGTAAATACTATTTTGCAATTATTATTTCATCAATTATTAAATTCATTTTATATACTTTCATATATTATAAATTTACAAATTTGATTGTTTGTTATATTAGAGGAAGAAAAACAAATTTACACATAAAATTAAGTATAATAAAATTAGTAAAATCAGAACAATTTTCTATGTCAAAAAAAGAGAAAATTCTGTAAAATAAAATATAGTTATCTATTTCGGGGAAAGACTTGCCAATTATATAAATGTCTGAGATATCTAGAATTAAAATAAATACAAACTAATATAATATATAAATACTCACGATATTTTTCTGGATAACTCACATACATTCAAAAGCTTTAATTTGTTTAAATTACAGTAACTATTTCGATAGTACATAACTTTTTATATTTACACGATATTTGCTGTATCACTTCGGTTCTCAGGTAATAGGAATTTCTTATCTAAACCCCATATTTTTACACTATGAACCTTTCTAACTCTCTATAAAAACAGAAGAGAGTTATTGTTAGGCGGTATTTAATAATCAGTACATTCTTGAGACATCAATTTCAGTGAGTACTAAATTACCAGACTGATATTGCACGTCTCGTTGAACGACGTTAAAATCCCGTAGTTTTAGAACATTTAGTCAGGTGTATGCGGAGCTTCTTGACTGAAGTATGGTGCAGTATCTTGCACTAATAAAGTATGACAAACATCACAGACTCTGGATGGTCTTTGTTGCGGTCCGCTATTCACGACGTGCGAGAGGCAAGATTGGCAAAATATATGGCCACAGTGACGGCAATGCATCTACGAATGACGTAAAATCTCCTCAATTCCATTATACAGAATATTAAGCGACGCTATCTAATTTCTATAATGTACCTTCTTCCTTGTGACTGAAAATGTTGTATGACAAGTAGGACATTCTTCAACATCCTCTTCATGTTGCCATCTTACTTCGCTACCTGCCTGTCTAATCCTTTCCAGTTGTACCTGTGTGTCAAAATAATACATTGTATTACTTATACTTGAAGTCTCTCTTTCTCCATTTTACATATATAACAGAGTTTACAACTAAAAAAATAGCTTATTACAAATTCTTCTTCGTCAATTTTGAATGCCTCTCATTTCTCTGTTTACATTATTTTTTTTACCTGCAATGACTGTGATAATCTCACAAAGTCTTTTTGCACTGCCTCACTAGTATCCAGTTCTTGCTGTAGACTCTTAACTCTCTGTTGTAGTTCAGTTACAGCCGATTCTGCGTCTTTCTTCTCTTTCTCGGTTTCCTGTAGCTGTTTTTCTAACTGATCAAGTTTCTTTTCTCTATCAGCAAGTATACGATGATCTCTTATGTATTTATCTAATTGCACTCTACAAATCATTCGCCGCAATAAAGTTTTATACCGATGATTGTAATATTAAGTAATTGTAATCAATACTTTTATCGTTGTTCAATAGAGAATCTCACCTTAATCCACTTATTTCATTCTTTAACATAGAATTATCTTGTTCTTTAACTCTACTCTCCTGCTCCATTTGTTCTCTCAGAAGAGTGACTTCGTATCGCAGTGTTCCTTCCTTCTCTTGTGCCACTTCTTGAGCTACTTTGGCTGTAATTAAATCTTCGCGCATTCTTAAAAGGCTAAATTGCAATTCCTCAACAGTATTTGGCATGTTGATACTTTCACTTTGAAGCTGTTGCGAATGTTTGCTTTGTTTACCCACCAGATTCTCATTTTCTGCTTGAAGTCTGTAAATATGCAATTAGATTTCGAATAAAGCTTTATCAATAGTATATACTTATTTTTATAGATCTTAATTTAGTTATAAAATATCACTAAACATAACATAAAATTAAATTGATCACAAAAAAATTGTCTTACGCAGTGAGATGTCTCTGTACTTCTTCTCTACCTCGTGTCAATTTACAAAGCTCCTCTGTTACACTCCTCTGAACTTGGTCGAAAGTTTTCTTTAACTCTAATAAATTTTGTTGCGTCGTCTGCGAGGTAACCGTGAGCTCTGCAACTTTGATTTTGTGCTCCTCCTTCTTCTCATTCCACTTTTCTTCCATTTCTTTTCGAAATTCAACTTCCTTAGCTAAATCCTCCCTTTGAGCTTGTAGCATACGTTGAGAATCTAACAACTGCGTCTCCAAATCCATGGCAGTCGCTTCTACTTTGACTAATTGTGCTTCATAGTTTGCACACATATCACATGATGGCTCAAAGGAACCAGGCTCCTGCTGCCGTCTTTTTAATAAAATGTCTTTAGATTTTTGCAGTTCATCGTCGGTTGATCTTAATTTTTCTTTTAAAGCTTTTATTTCTTCTTCAAGTGGTACAACCAACGAACGTAAAACCTCTGCATCTTCTTGTGCCTAAAAAATCACACAATTTTTATTTATCTTAATGTATGATACAATCATTATTATTCCTAAAAATGTAGGTGATAATCTTGGTATATAATGCAGTATATTTCTTTGTATGATATGTGTAAATTTTATTATATGAAAAGGATTTAATGTTTCATGCTGTTTTAGATTTACGTACATATTTTTTTACCTTCCGCATGCTTTCTTCTAAATTATCAGGACCTAGGGATAAAGAATCTGCACCTAACTGTGAAGCTACTTTTCTAGCTAATGTTTTAGTTACTGTAGACAATGAGATTTGTGGTCCATCCGTTGGCGGATCGCGCGGCAATTGCGTTTTCAATAGCGCATTTTCTTCTTGAAGCTTGGAAAAAGCTAATTGTAACTTGGATACTTCACTGACAAGTTGCTTCCTTGAACAAGAAGATTCTTCCACTGTTTCATGAATAACCTGTTGTAAAGATGCTATCTCTTCTTCAGCTTTTCTCTTCTCCACCAATATATCATTTTGTATCTTAAGATCTGCAACGACTAGTTGACTTTTAGTTTCGTCCAGTTCATTTTTTAGTCTTAGATTCTCCTTTTGCAGGCCTGTGTTCTCTTCTAATCTTCGTTTTAATTCCTCTACAAAATTCATCGATTGCAATTTTCAGCATAATTATTGCAAAACTGTTTGTTCAGTACTTAAGTTGTATGTGCGCTACATACCTTCTTTTTGAAGGAACAATTCCTTCATTTTGGCTCTTTGTACATTAAATTCCTCTCGCATTTTAATATTTTCCGACTCCAATTTATGGATCTTCGCCTGTAGATCCTCTAAATCATAACAGATAATTCTCTTAATGATATTAATCGTGTCTTAAAAGATCTGATTATTAACAAACGAATAGTAATATCGCGAAATCTTCATTAAACTAATGCAATCCCTTTTTCTCGCATACCAAACAATAATGTAGCGCGTTTAAATTTTCTGTCTCTATACTTTTTTTGCACATGAGCGAGACGTACCGTTAATTGAGACAACAAAATCTAAACAAGGGGACAGGGGACAAACAAATCCAAACAAAAGCAATCGCGTGACCTACCATCTCCGTTCGCTTTGACCGTTTGATTTTGGTCCTGGTGCTCCATCGTTCGATCACTCAGCACCGGGTAGACGCAATCTTGTTAGGATAGGTCACTGCCGTGAATTCGTCGGGAAGCATATCTCGGAATTCCGCCGGGATGACTGGTGATCCTTCAACGACGGCGCCGACATGCCGCTGAGGAACCGGATTCGTCGAGAATTCTACTGGCTCATCAACGACACTTGTCACGTTACCGAGCACACGAGCCTAATGCCAAGACGTAACGGAATCCGGGAATTACGTTTCGTCGAATTCACGCGTGCGAAAAAATTGCGAAGCAAAATCAACCTCGCCCGATTTCACAATTCGTTCTAGCGATGTATCACACAAAGTGATTGTATCGCTTATAATCGGTAGACTTGTTCCTTTCAACTTTCAAGTTGCACTTTCGTTAGTCGCGATCCTCCGTCCTCTTCTCTTCGAGGCGCGAATACAGTACACTCGTCTTCCTTTAGACACCAGAAACGCGAAAAAGTGCAGAATGGATCTCGACATTAGCATCTCGATCGATTAATATCGATCATCCGAATCGACTCTTGCTATACAAAATGCTGAATAATAACGCGTGTTGCAAACGTCGCACACTCATCCGCAGGTTTGACAATACATTTTGTTTCTTCTCCTTTTCTAAAGTCTATCTTTATATAGATATGTATCTACTTTATTTTGTGTAAATGATAAAAAAATACAATTACACAAATTGGACTATTCAAAACACTTGCAAAAATCAACCAATCAATCAATCAAGCACGAAGATTAAAGATTGGATGTGAATAAAATCAGAATAAAAGGAACAGAAATTTCTTTATCCTGATTGGTCAAATTTCAATCTTCAATACACGAATTATATCTCATTCGAATGCTTCTTACTAATAATCACAATATGGCGTAGCCAATCAGATTTGTCACCTCATCTTTTCTATCCCGGGTATTTTTTCCCTCACCCTAAAAGCCATTGCACGTGAAAAAATTTTAGTCGTAATCGTAAGGCCGTACGCAAATCAACCAATCACAGTTAATATTCTTATTACGTTATTAGAATACTTGATTGTGATTGGTCAATTTGCTTACGGTCATACGATTACGACTAAAACTTTTTCACGTGCAATGGCCTTTACCCTTTTATGAGTAATCTTACAATAAAGTCAGTTATTTTCTTACCTCCATATAGTGTATTTGGATTTACAGCATCGTACATATACGTGTATGTATCCGTCTATCATATATATTTATAAATTATTTTGCACTTTATGTAGATAAGATTGCATGAATTTCCAATATCTTTCGTTGTCGAGATAATCGCATCTCATCGTATATTCCATTATTCTATAAGTTTGCAATCTGCCTTCTTTCTCTCCTTTACACAATTTCAAATTATTTGTAATTGTGTATAATTTGGGACGCAATAAACTATAGTAATAAACTATATATAGTGAATCATGATTTTTTTTTTAAATCCAATTCGATTATCTTGCTTCAAAAAATATATCTTTTATTGAATATTTAGATATTTTCAGTAATAGATATAATATTAGTAATATAGAGAAATTCTAAATAACATCATTCTTTTTCTTCAAGTGAAAATATTCTAATTCGTACGATTTTCGAGCACACCCCATATAGCCGAGTAATGTATTATATATCTTGTTCTTCGTATGTACAAAACATAGACAATTTTTCCGGGAAAAACGCTTTAATGCGACTATTGCGATCGACGATATATTTCGGGAGCGCTTCGCGTTTCAAAATTGACCGTCAATGCGTGTCGCGTCGTCGCTCTTAGTTTTTCAATCGGATGATTCGATGTTGACGAGATCCAAATCTGGCGATTCTGATATACAATTCTATAATGGCGACGTGACCATCATGCGCCGATTTTCCTGAGTCACGATTCAAAATTTCCGTGAATTCTTCGCGAATCTTTCACGAGTTTAGGTTACACTATATTAATGCACCTGCTCGTCGTTCCTAGCGACGATGCTTGGTGCTTGCTGAATTATCGAGTCTAGTGCATACATGCAGGTAAGAGAGAAAGAGCATCGTTTATTTACGTCGTATTTGCGCGATCGTGTATATTTCGTTTTATTTCGATTTTAACCAATTTTATTTATCATGAAGATGTTACTGCAACGAGGCTAACGGATTCAAGCTTTAATTTATTTTCAAGGGACAATTTTTGTTTATACGAGCATCATGAATACATTGTGGAAAACCTGGCAACCCATCAAGAAAGAACCGACAGCTCCCGCTATAATGAAGAGTTTAGACAACAGTTTAGATGATTTTGATAAGCTGCCTGAATTTAATCCCAAGCTATTTTTTGTAGACAAAAACTCCCTGATGGACTCTTGCATGAAATGTCACAATAATAATAACAAGAGTTTCTTGTTATTGGATGGACGAGAAAATCTGCAAGTCTCCGATGCTGAAGAGTTCCTGAAAAAATTGAGTTGTATCAAAGAGAACACTAAAGTGAAAGTGGTTTCAATATTTGGAAATACAGGTGACGGAAAAAGTCACACCATGAATCAAGTATTTTTTAAGGGTGAGGAAGTATTTCAAACATCAAACGAACAGGATTGTTGTACATTAGGCGTTTGGGCGGCGTTTGATCCGATTCTGAATGTTATTTGTTTGGATACAGAAGGTTTACAAGGTACAATACATCCTGTGTTATTATTCAAGC
>NW_021849240.1:1015639-1035923 GCF_003651465.1 Formica exsecta
AATATTTAGTAGTTTGTATAACTATTATAATACATAGAGTTTCTAATTTTGAATAACTCAAAAATTCTTTAGGATATCGAAAAATGTTTTAAACAATATTTTTATGGTTTCAAAGAGTTTAAGAGATTGTGATATATGTATTTGATTTTCGAATGAAAAAGTCAACGAAGGTCAACTATTTTTTAAAATGGAATTATATATTTTTCGAACATATATATTAATTGCGATTCTCAAGAAGTCAATTATATCAATTAAAATTGAACACATTTATGATTCAAAGTATTGTCCATCGCTGGCCACTACTTTCTCCCATCTTTCGGGCAGCGTACTAATCCCGCGTTGAAAAAACTGGTCATCTTTTGAAGCGATCCACGAATCGATCCAATTTCTTACTTCTTCATAAGACCGGAAGTGCTGGTCAACCAGGCCGTGTGCCATTGATCGAAACAAGTGATAGTCAGAGGGAGCAACGTCTGGAGAATACGACGGGTGGGGTAGGACTTCCCATTTCAACGTTTCCAAGTGTGTTTTGACCACTTTCGCAACATGGGGTCGAGCATTGTCATGCTGCAAAATCACTTTATCGTGTCTCTCGTTGTATTGCGGCCGTTTGTCTTTTAATGCTCGGCTCAAACGCATTAATTGCGTTCGATAACGATCGCCTGTGATTGTTTCAGTCGGTTTTAACAGCTCATAATACACTATGCCGAGCTGGTCCCACCAAATACAGAGCATGACTTTGGAGCCGTGAATATTCGGTTTGGCCGTCGACGTGGAAGCATGGCCGGGATATCCCCATGATTTTCTGCGCTTGGGGTTATCGTAATGAACCCATTTTTCGTCCCCAGTCACAATGCGATGCAGAAATCCCTTCTGTCTTTCCTTTCAAGCAACTGTTCACAAGCAAACAAACACTGTTCAACATCTCTCGGTTTCAACTCGTACGGCACCCAATTTCCTTGCTTCTGAATTATTCCCATGTCTTTGAGGCGTTTTGAAATTGCTTGTTGAGTCACTCCCAATGATCGTGCCAATTCTTCTTGACTTTGACTCGAGTCTTCATTAAGTAATGCCTCCAATTCTGCATCTTCGAAAACCTTCTCTCTTCCACCGCTATGCCGGTCTTCGACGTGAAAATCACCGTTCTTGAAGGGTTGAAACCACTCACGACACGTTCTTTTACTAATAGCGGCCTCACCATAAGTATTTGAGAACATTCGATGAGCCTCAGCCGCAGGTTTCTTCATATTGAAGCAGAAAATTAAAACCTCCCGCAAATGACGAGAATTTGGCTCGTAAACTGACATTTTCAATCGAGAATAACTTTATGATGCAGACACAAATCGACTAATGTTTCTATGGGGTTATGTTGACAGATGCCCAAGTTTATTGCATGACTATGATCTATTTATTTCGACCACTACTTACCGCTAAAGCCATCTATAGGAAAACGGCGGAAGCAAAATTGTACACCTAATATAAAGATATCTTGAAATAAAGAATTTTCTTCGAATTTACGTCAATTAAAGTCTACAAGTACTTTTGCAGATTTATATTATGTTGAAAATTCACTGAGACACTTTAGATAAGTTTTGAATATTTGTGTAAACTCTTACATAATTAGATAGAGCATAGTATAAAGATGCTCCGAGATGTTCAGTGATAAAATATACATATGAGTATAAGAGGCGCAGTTGCGTAATTTGCTTAGTACTATACAAATTCAGATTATTTTCTCAGCATTATGCGCCTCAGGCTTCTACTTATATGTTGTCAGTAATTATAATTAGAGTTAGCAATGACTCGATTATTTCATGCATTAAAGAGAAACAAATATACGAATAAAATCAAATATACTAGAAAAATTTTCTCTACGAATAGTTAAAAAAGATAATTCTCTATAAAATGCACAGAAATAGAGTGAAAATTTTCATCGTACATACATCACATATATGATATAAATTATATAGTTATTACTTACCGATACTGTCTACTGTATTAATAGAAGTTTCTTCGCGTAATACATTTCTCGGATTCTGTATCGATTAGTAGTTTGATATTTGACATAAATAAATTTTCTTTGTAAAAGAATAGACAGAATTTTATCAAATAGCATTATGCATATTCATTGGATTTGTATTTTGATGCTTTTTACATAATTATGAAAGAAAGTTATACAACATTATTTCAAGAGGTGAAGAGACGATTGAGACTTTATACTAAAAAAAATTTGTTAAGTCCTTTTAACTTTCATAATTAATGCCACATTTGATGCCTATTATATATAATTCTTTCCTTATAATTCTTTTTTGTCAAACTATTGGAAGTGTTTCTAAAATCGTGGCGATTGTTATAAGTAACTCTGCACATATTATTTTAATAAAGATTTTCAATCTGTTAATCTCATATTTATATATATATATTTTATATTTTACGCAATTCGCTATTTGTAGATAAGTTTCTATTTTAAAAAGAGTTGCTTAGGTTTCTCATATAAAACATCTTTCATTTATACTTGTTTACCGAATGCATATATAATTTTTTCAATTCGTTGTTTAGTTTGAAAGATTACAATATTTGTAGATTTTCATGCATATCTTGAAATAATAAATATATACATGCACCTATTTGTTAATGACAATATAATTAAAAAGATAGATATATTAAAGCTCTTGAAACTCTCGATGAACAATTCGGTGAGCAAATATTTTTTGTCATTTGAAATGTTACTTCCTTATTTTGTCAAAAATTCTTTCTTTATATCTAAAATTTAAAAATATCCTATATATACATCTTATATTTCTTTATATATCAAATATTATGCCCTCCTAAGTATAATAAATATTATTAATTAAAAACTATATGGACACGCGCGTGTCCTCGGATTAATTGGATATCTCGAAAACAAGAATTCTTCGAGTTTGCACAGAAAATTATCTACAAGTACTTTTTTTCAAACTTGAATTATGTCAATCTTGAAAATCTTCAGGCACATTTGGTACATATCAAGTGATGAGACGATACCGCTCATCCATTGTAAATTTATAATTAGACAAAAATGATAAAAGTTTTCCGATATTCAATGGGTAACAACAATACGATACAAATAATAGAATTAGTACAAATTTAAGATGCATTTGATATCATGTAATTTATTTAACAACATTGTACTCAAATTTAGATTGAGTTACGAGCATCTAAATAGATGTGCAAATGGACCTTAGGTTCTCACAGGACCTATAGTATCGTCAGTGAAATTATTTAATTAGTTAACAATCATAAAGTAACAAGTTAAATAATAATTTGTAAATACTATTTTGCAATTATTATTTCATCAATTATTAAATTCATTTTATATACTTTCATATATTATAAATTTACAAATTTGATTGTTTGTTATATTAGAGGAAGAAAAACAAATTTACACATAAAATTAAGTATAATAAAATTAGTAAAATCAGAACAATTTTCTATGTCAAAAAAAGAGAAAATTCTGTAAAATAAAATATAGTTATCTATTTCGGGGAAAGACTTGCCAATTATATAAATGTCTGAGATATCTAGAATTAAAATAAATACAAACTAATATAATATATAAATACTCACGATATTTTTCTGGATAACTCACATACATTCAAAAGCTTTAATTTGTTTAAATTACAGTAACTATTTCGATAGTACATAACTTTTTATATTTACACGATATTTGCTGTATCACTTCGGTTCTCAGGTAATAGGAATTTCTTATCTAAACCCCATATTTTTACACTATGAACCTTTCTAACTCTCTATAAAAACAGAAGAGAGTTATTGTTAGGCGGTATTTAATAATCAGTACATTCTTGAGACATCAATTTCAGTGAGTACTAAATTACCAGACTGATATTGCACGTCTCGTTGAACGACGTTAAAATCCCGTAGTTTTAGAACATTTAGTCAGGTGTATGCGGAGCTTCTTGACTGAAGTATGGTGCAGTATCTTGCACTAATAAAGTATGACAAACATCACAGACTCTGGATGGTCTTTGTTGCGGTCCGCTATTCACGACGTGCGAGAGGCAAGATTGGCAAAATATATGGCCACAGTGACGGCAATGCATCTACGAATGACGTAAAATCTCCTCAATTCCATTATACAGAATATTAAGCGACGCTATCTAATTTCTATAATGTACCTTCTTCCTTGTGACTGAAAATGTTGTATGACAAGTAGGACATTCTTCAACATCCTCTTCATGTTGCCATCTTACTTCGCTACCTGCCTGTCTAATCCTTTCCAGTTGTACCTGTGTGTCAAAATAATACATTGTATTACTTATACTTGAAGTCTCTCTTTCTCCATTTTACATATATAACAGAGTTTACAACTAAAAAAATAGCTTATTACAAATTCTTCTTCGTCAATTTTGAATGCCTCTCATTTCTCTGTTTACATTATTTTTTTTACCTGCAATGACTGTGATAATCTCACAAAGTCTTTTTGCACTGCCTCACTAGTATCCAGTTCTTGCTGTAGACTCTTAACTCTCTGTTGTAGTTCAGTTACAGCCGATTCTGCGTCTTTCTTCTCTTTCTCGGTTTCCTGTAGCTGTTTTTCTAACTGATCAAGTTTCTTTTCTCTATCAGCAAGTATACGATGATCTCTTATGTATTTATCTAATTGCACTCTACAAATCATTCGCCGCAATAAAGTTTTATACCGATGATTGTAATATTAAGTAATTGTAATCAATACTTTTATCGTTGTTCAATAGAGAATCTCACCTTAATCCACTTATTTCATTCTTTAACATAGAATTATCTTGTTCTTTAACTCTACTCTCCTGCTCCATTTGTTCTCTCAGAAGAGTGACTTCGTATCGCAGTGTTCCTTCCTTCTCTTGTGCCACTTCTTGAGCTACTTTGGCTGTAATTAAATCTTCGCGCATTCTTAAAAGGCTAAATTGCAATTCCTCAACAGTATTTGGCATGTTGATACTTTCACTTTGAAGCTGTTGCGAATGTTTGCTTTGTTTACCCACCAGATTCTCATTTTCTGCTTGAAGTCTGTAAATATGCAATTAGATTTCGAATAAAGCTTTATCAATAGTATATACTTATTTTTATAGATCTTAATTTAGTTATAAAATATCACTAAACATAACATAAAATTAAATTGATCACAAAAAAATTGTCTTACGCAGTGAGATGTCTCTGTACTTCTTCTCTACCTCGTGTCAATTTACAAAGCTCCTCTGTTACACTCCTCTGAACTTGGTCGAAAGTTTTCTTTAACTCTAATAAATTTTGTTGCGTCGTCTGCGAGGTAACCGTGAGCTCTGCAACTTTGATTTTGTGCTCCTCCTTCTTCTCATTCCACTTTTCTTCCATTTCTTTTCGAAATTCAACTTCCTTAGCTAAATCCTCCCTTTGAGCTTGTAGCATACGTTGAGAATCTAACAACTGCGTCTCCAAATCCATGGCAGTCGCTTCTACTTTGACTAATTGTGCTTCATAGTTTGCACACATATCACATGATGGCTCAAAGGAACCAGGCTCCTGCTGCCGTCTTTTTAATAAAATGTCTTTAGATTTTTGCAGTTCATCGTCGGTTGATCTTAATTTTTCTTTTAAAGCTTTTATTTCTTCTTCAAGTGGTACAACCAACGAACGTAAAACCTCTGCATCTTCTTGTGCCTAAAAAATCACACAATTTTTATTTATCTTAATGTATGATACAATCATTATTATTCCTAAAAATGTAGGTGATAATCTTGGTATATAATGCAGTATATTTCTTTGTATGATATGTGTAAATTTTATTATATGAAAAGGATTTAATGTTTCATGCTGTTTTAGATTTACGTACATATTTTTTTACCTTCCGCATGCTTTCTTCTAAATTATCAGGACCTAGGGATAAAGAATCTGCACCTAACTGTGAAGCTACTTTTCTAGCTAATGTTTTAGTTACTGTAGACAATGAGATTTGTGGTCCATCCGTTGGCGGATCGCGCGGCAATTGCGTTTTCAATAGCGCATTTTCTTCTTGAAGCTTGGAAAAAGCTAATTGTAACTTGGATACTTCACTGACAAGTTGCTTCCTTGAACAAGAAGATTCTTCCACTGTTTCATGAATAACCTGTTGTAAAGATGCTATCTCTTCTTCAGCTTTTCTCTTCTCCACCAATATATCATTTTGTATCTTAAGATCTGCAACGACTAGTTGACTTTTAGTTTCGTCCAGTTCATTTTTTAGTCTTAGATTCTCCTTTTGCAGGCCTGTGTTCTCTTCTAATCTTCGTTTTAATTCCTCTACAAAATTCATCGATTGCAATTTTCAGCATAATTATTGCAAAACTGTTTGTTCAGTACTTAAGTTGTATGTGCGCTACATACCTTCTTTTTGAAGGAACAATTCCTTCATTTTGGCTCTTTGTACATTAAATTCCTCTCGCATTTTAATATTTTCCGACTCCAATTTATGGATCTTCGCCTGTAGATCCTCTAAATCATAACAGATAATTCTCTTAATGATATTAATCGTGTCTTAAAAGATCTGATTATTAACAAACGAATAGTAATATCGCGAAATCTTCATTAAACTAATGCAATCCCTTTTTCTCGCATACCAAACAATAATGTAGCGCGTTTAAATTTTCTGTCTCTATACTTTTTTTGCACATGAGCGAGACGTACCGTTAATTGAGACAACAAAATCTAAACAAGGGGACAGGGGACAAACAAATCCAAACAAAAGCAATCGCGTGACCTACCATCTCCGTTCGCTTTGACCGTTTGATTTTGGTCCTGGTGCTCCATCGTTCGATCACTCAGCACCGGGTAGACGCAATCTTGTTAGGATAGGTCACTGCCGTGAATTCGTCGGGAAGCATATCTCGGAATTCCGCCGGGATAACTGGTGATCCTTCAACGACGGCGCCGACATGCCGCTGAGGAACCGGATTCGTCGAGAATTCTACTGGCTCATCAACGACACTTGTCACGTTACCGAGCACACGAGCCTAATGCCAAGACGTAACGGAATCCGGGAATTACGTTTCGTCGAATTCACGCGTGCGAAAAAATTGCGAAGCAAAATCAACCTCGCCCGATTTCACAATTCGTTCTAGCGATGTATCACACAAAGTGATTGTATCGCTTATAATCGGTAGACTTGTTCCTTTCAACTTTCAAGTTGCACTTTCGTTAGTCGCGATCCTCCGTCCTCTTCTCTTCGAGGCGCGAATACAGTACACTCGTCTTCCTTTAGACACCAGAAACGCGAAAAAGTGCAGAATGGATCTCGACATTAGCATCTCGATCGATTAATATCGATCATCCGAATCGACTCTTGCTATACAAAATGCTGAATAATAACGCGTGTTGCAAACGTCGCACACTCATCCGCAGGTTTGACAATACATTTTGTTTCTTCTCCTTTTCTAAAGTCTATCTTTATATAGATATGTATCTACTTTATTTTGTGTAAATGATAAAAAAATACAATTACACAAATTGGACTATTCAAAACACTTGCAAAAATCAACCAATCAATCAATCAAGCACGAAGATTAAAGATTGGATGTGAATAAAATCAGAATAAAAGGAACAGAAATTTCTTTATCCTGATTGGTCAAATTTCAATCTTCAATACACGAATTATATCTCATTCGAATGCTTCTTACTAATAATCACAATATGGCGTAGCCAATCAGATTTGTCACCTCATCTTTTCTATCCCGGGTATTTTTTCCCTCACCCTAAAAGCCATTGCACGTGAAAAAATTTTAGTCGTAATCGTAAGGCCGTACGCAAATCAACCAATCACAGTTAATATTCTTATTACGTTATTAGAATACTTGATTGTGATTGGTCAATTTGCTTACGGTCATACGATTACGACTAAAACTTTTTCACGTGCAATGGCCTTTACCCTTTTATGAGTAATCTTACAATAAAGTCAGTTATTTTCTTACCTCCATATAGTGTATTTGGATTTACAGCATCGTACATATACGTGTATGTATCCGTCTATCATATATATTTATAAATTATTTTGCACTTTATGTAGATAAGATTGCATGAATTTCCAATATCTTTCGTTGTCGAGATAATCGCATCTCATCGTATATTCCATTATTCTATAAGTTTGCAATCGGCCTTCTTTCTCTCCTTTACACAATTTCAAATTATTTGTAATTGTGTATAATTTGGGACGCAATAAACTATAGTAATAAACTATATATAGTGAATCATGATTTTTTTTTTAAATCCAATTCGATTATCTTGCTTCAAAAAATATATCTTTTATTGAATATTTAGATATTTTCAGTAATAGATATAATATTAGTAATATAGAGA
Source organism: Formica exsecta (assembly GCF_003651465.1). Classification (NCBI taxonomy): domain Eukaryota; kingdom Metazoa; phylum Arthropoda; class Insecta; order Hymenoptera; family Formicidae; genus Formica; species Formica exsecta. The sequence goes on from NW_021849240.1 coordinate 1,023,983, forward strand.
AATTCTAAATAACATCATTCTTTTTCTTCAAGTGAAAATATTCTAATTCGTACGATTTTCGAGCACACCCCATATAGCCGAGTAATGTATTATATATCTTGTTCTTCGTATGTACAAAACATAGACAATTTTTCCGGGAAAAACGCTTTAATGCGACTATTGCGATCGACGATATATTTCGGGAGCGCTTCGCGTTTCAAAATTGACCGTCAATGCGTGTCGCGTCGTCGCTCTTAGTTTTTCAATCGGATGATTCGATGTTGACGAGATCCAAATCTGGCGATTCTGATATACAATTCTATAATGGCGACGTGACCATCATGCGCCGATTTTCCTGAGTCACGATTCAAAATTTCCGTGAATTCTTCGCGAATCTTTCACGAGTTTAGGTTACACTATATTAATGCACCTGCTCGTCGTTCCTAGCGACGATGCTTGGTGCTTGCTGAATTATCGAGTCTAGTGCATACATGCAGGTAAGAGAGAAAGAGCATCGTTTATTTACGTCGTATTTGCGCGATCGTGTATATTTCGTTTTATTTCGATTTTAACCAATTTTATTTATCATGAAGATGTTACTGCAACGAGGCTAACGGATTCAAGCTTTAATTTATTTTCAAGGGACAATTTTTGTTTATACGAGCATCATGAATACATTGTGGAAAACCTGGCAACCCATCAAGAAAGAACCGACAGCTCCCGCTATAATGAAGAGTTTAGACAACAGTTTAGATGATTTTGATAAGCTGCCTGAATTTAATCCCAAGCTATTTTTTGTAGACAAAAACTCCCTGATGGACTCTTGCATGAAATGTCACAATAATAATAACAAGAGTTTCTTGTTATTGGATGGACGAGAAAATCTGCAAGTCTCCGATGCTGAAGAGTTCCTGAAAAAATTGAGTTGTATCAAAGAGAACACTAAAGTGAAAGTGGTTTCAATATTTGGAAATACAGGTGACGGAAAAAGTCACACCATGAATCAAGTATTTTTTAAGGGTGAGGAAGTATTTCAAACATCAAACGAACAGGATTGTTGTACATTAGGCGTTTGGGCGGCGTTTGATCCGATTCTGAATGTTATTTGTTTGGATACAGAAGGTTTACAAGGTACAATACATCCTGTGTTATTATTCAAGCATAAAGTTAATCTTCTATACTGAATTCAACATGTAACATTATTTACTCTTAGGTATTACAAATTGTGAAAACAAACATACAAGATTGTTACTCAAAGTACTCGCAGTATCTGATATTGTGGTTTATGGAATCTATTCAGAAAGGCTGAACAGGGACTTATTCACATTTCTGGGTGCTGCGTCCCGTGCTTATAGTTATCATTTCAAAGCTGCTTTACAAATGATAGGGCAGCAAGAGGGAATCTCTAACTCACTGAGCACACTTGGACCAAGTATTATAGTGCTGCACGAAACTAGGCACACCATACCTTTGACCAACAGTACATATTGCCACTCTGTCAAAATTACAGTAATTTCGAACTGCGAATTTCATTACAGATATAAATTATATTACTATTCATAATATAATATATCTATCGATTTCTTTATAGATGGATCGGAAAGTGCAGAAGACATCTTGAGAGCTAGATTTACACAAATGAACCTTGGAATTGACGCTTTCAACTCTATCAAATATGTTGGACTGCAGATGGTAAACGGTATAACGGATTACGGACAACTGCGATCCGCGATTGAGATCGAATTGAATAATACGACAGTCCGTTCAGCCAGAAAGCCGCATCTAGTATATAATACGCTTAAGAGTTTAAACGATCGGTTTTCTAGCGAGATATTAAATTTATCCGACTCTTTATTCCCATACCAGTACTTTACTTGCCCTGTTAAATGTTTGAGTTGTGATAACGGATGTAACAATAGTATGGGACACCTTCGCGAAGGAAAATCGCACAGTAGTAATGCCAGGTTAATTTTCTCAGATACTAATTTTCTTTGTTTTGCTGTGTTTAATTACTGTATTATTACCATATTAATTTTGTTTGTTGCAACAATAGGTGCAAATTCCAATGTCAGTATGAAAACTCGATATACATATGCAAGAGATGTTATAGGAATGGAAATGAAATTGAAGTAACCAGAGAGTATCAAGAGGATGATCAGTATAGCTGGTATAGCTTCGCGAAAAGTGCCTGGTCAGGATACATTATAAACTGTCCACACTGTGGAGAAGTATACAGAAGCAGACAATACTGGTATGGCAATAATTCAGAGGATGTTGCTATTCGCAAAAAGATCACACACGTATGGAATATGGTAAATATCAAGAATGAAAAAATTTTTATATTTTTGACATTTATTTTTGCAAAGTAATTTCTTGTATTCTCTTTCAGCCAAATCGTTCTATAGCGTCTCAAAATACAGCGCAACGGGTTATCGATAGTGTTTCGTACATCACCGAAGCGGTAACGAATGTCTCTCTGCAACCTACGAAAGCGCTGAAAGCCTGGGCCGCGGATCAAGTGGCACCGTCGTATTGGCGACCAAACTGCGAGATAAAATACTGCTATCAATGCAAAATCTTGTTTAGTCCGACAGACGACAAACACCATTGTCGTGATTGCGGAGAGGGTTTCTGCGCGCAGTGTTCGTCAAAAACGAAATGCGTGCCTAACAGAAATTGGTATTCACCCGTTCGTGTCTGCGACACGTGCTACGAGAAGGAAACTAATTATTCTAGTGACGATTCCCTCGATCCTCCTATCGAGGACGTTGGCGTTCGAAAATTTTTATATTTTTGACATTTATTTTGCAAAGTAATTTTTTGCAAAGTAATTTCTTGTATTCTCTTTCAGCCAAATCGTTCTATAGCGTCTCAAAATACAGCGCAACGGGTTATCGATAGTGTTTCGTACATCACCGAAGCGGTAACGAATGTCTCTCTGCAACCTACGAAAGCGCTGAAAGCCTGGGCCGCGGATCAAGTGGCACCGTCGTATTGGCGACCAAACTGCGAGATAAAATACTGCTATCAATGCAAAATCTTGTTTAGTCCGACAGACGACAAACACCATTGTCGTGATTGCGGAGAGGGTTTCTGCGCGCAGTGTTCGTCAAAAACGAAATGCGTGCCTAACAGAAATTGGTATTCACCCGTTCGTGTCTGCGACACGTGCTACGAGAAGGAAACTAATTATTCTAGTGACGATTCCCTCGATCCTCCTATCGAGGACGTTGGCGTTCGAAAGGTGACGGAACACGTTGTATCAACGCTCAATGTCGTCGGAACTGTCTTGAATTATTCCAAATGTGAGTAAAAACATTTTGTTTTACGGGTATTTGTATAATTCACGGAATAAACTGATAAATTTTTCCATTTACGTAGCATTCATAAAAGATTCCGTTCGACCGTCTTATTGGATACCTGATTCGGAAGTTGTCAATTGTTGCGTATGCGATCGAAAGTTTTCCGATACGCTTCTTTTACATCACTGCAGGGCTTGCGGACGTGGCGTGTGTCAAGAATGTTCGCAACATCGTACACCTGTACCTCACAGAGGCTGGCAACATCCTGTTAGGGTATGCAATGCCTGTGTCTGAAATTGACTGAAAGTATACTTCTCAGAGATTAAAATCCCAAAATATAGATCTCACAATCAGAGGAATCCTGGAGGTTTGCAAAATGAAATAAACGCTTATTTCACATATACAATCGCTTTTGTACGATGTACAAAAGCTCTGTATTGATTTAATTGTGATTATAGAATATATTTATTTGACTAAAGATTTACAATCAGCCATAGATTTTTGGACAAATTTTTTTAACATGTAATAAAAATTTTAATTTTTTAAACTTATATAAAAAAGTCTTTAGCAATTTAATTTAAAACATGAAATATGTTTATCCAACGTAAAATATATATTTTAGTTTTAATATTAAATAGTATAAAATCATTTCTGAAAGTAGTTTTTTTATACTTTATATATTTATATGACACATATATAATATATATATTAGATATATAAAATTTCTAAAAATATGATTCGAGAGATGGAACTAGAATTTTTAAAAATAAGGAAAGCCTTTAGAGAAAAGTTGGAAACTTTATTTTAATTTAGTATCTGTAATTAAAACATGATACTAGGAATCATATGATTTTTGACATATAACTGTACAGAATTGTATGATTGTGCCATGATATTATGATTGTTATTGTATTTAAAAACCCTCTGAAGCTCTCATTGAAGATGTACACTACGTTTTTTTTAATACAATTTTATATATCTGTGAAAGAGAAACATAGATTAAAATTATATTTATGAAAATGCCCTGTGAAGTTATATTATTACAAATTTATATAGTAAGATATGAAAAAAGTTATATACACATAAAATGCATGCAATATAGTATACATTAATATATATTAATGATTATTAAATATATGTATATATACATATATGCAATATCTTTATCTTCTGATAATAGTAGCAAGTAGCTTTAAAAAGATATTATCTATGAGAAATCTTGTGGCTGTGACAGTTGTTAAATATCGATAAAGCATTTGAAGACTTGTATTTATGTGGGGTTGCGCACACGTGTAATGCCTGGATTATGTGATTTTTTTTCAGAAGTGCAAATTATCAATTTTATTTTCTTCTGTACAATATAATGAACAGTTAAAAATAAAGCGCGAGTTTTCAAAATATAAATCGCTACTTTATCTTTTTTCAACTATTTTCACTATTTTTATCCAGGAACATATAATATTAATTTGTTACAAATATATATATATATATATATAAGAAAATATAAGAGAATTTTATATTTTGAAAAGTTATACTGTCAATATATATGTTTAGAAATTTATATATTCTGAGAGATTGATATTTAATATGTTATATATAATAATTTTACTATTTAATCAAATATGTAGATGCCTAAATTTTTATGTTTTTTTATATCTGAGAGTAATTTTTCAATTAAGATATATTATTTTAAAATATATGTGTATTTTAATGCGATATAAAAAAATTACACAAAATAAAATTTCAAGAAAAGAAAATGAGAAAAAAATTAAAATATTTTAAAATATATACATAAAAAGAATATAACCGGAATGCACTCACGATATCTAGGAATATATAACGGTGTTAATATCTCATCTCTACTCAAAATCGGTCCCTCTCCTAAGGACAGTAAGGACGATCCGCATAATGTAACCCACATTTGTGTATTCGCGGGTGACACGTGAAATCGCGACGATATCGAATTGCGATACGCGTGATACTTCGGCGAGCACGTGATGACGTCAGAACATGGCGTCTCAATCAGCTGGATGTTGTGTAGAGTGTGCCCTGCGATGCCCGTCTTTAGAAAACTAACGGAGACCACCGTCTGTCCCGTCTGTCCGTCGACATACGTGAGTTCAGTTTCTCCCGAGATCGCCGCGCTATACCGATCGATCGTTACGATCCCATCGGCGAGAGTTGCATCATAAGGAATAAGGAGAGCCCTAGCCGAGCATCGCGGAGCGGCCGAGCGGCGGCGAGAAACGGTGACGCGAAATGTCGCGTTTAGCCTACGACGACGACGACGACGTGACGGTGAGGTTTCTCGCACGTGAGAATTCGTTGGACGAGACCTTCCGGAGGACGATCCCGCGGTGATTTCTCGCGCTCGCGAACCCGACGGATTCTCGAGACGCCTCGGGTGTGACGTGACGGCTCGCCGAGAATAGAGAGGAGGAAAAATCGCTCGGTGAAATCGAAATCGCGGACAATTCTCCTCTCTCGCCGATCCGATTTATCTTATGTAATTTTCTCCGCGAGTGCGTCCACGCGTCGCCGTATTGCGAACACGCATGTTGATATCGCGTGTGTATGTGTGGCACCGAGTGATGCCGTGGCCATTTTCGCGTGTTTGCCCCTCGCGAGTTTCGTAATCATTATCAGCTCCATATTTGAATTCAACAAGTAATGCAGGTCGCCACGCTGCTTGCCAAGCAAAATCTCGTCGCGTGTTGACGTCGCGATCGACGATCGTGTGTAATTTCGACGAATTTCAGTTTTCCGTCACATACGAGGGAGAAAAAAACTCCGATCTCTACGTCGGAATCGCCGCGATCCCGATTCGAATAGAAACGCGAAAATAATTGTTCGAGATTCGTGTCGTCGACTAAAATTATACCGGTTTCGATTTTTTCGAGGAAAAAGAGAGAGAGAGAGAGGCAAGTGTTCGCGATTCGATCTTTCGGCGACCGCGATATAAGATTTAAAGAAACGATCTAAATAGTGAGTTCCCTGACAGATTTCGTTATCGTGATACGCGAACGGCAATCGATTGGCCGATTTATTCTTAATCTCGGTCGAGAGCAGGCGACGGACGCCATTGGACGTCCAAATTCCTCTTGGGATAGAGAAAAAAAATAATGCGCATCTCGCGAAAGATGCGAGCGAGGAGTCGGCGCCTCCAGGGGTGACGTTTGTTTCCGCAGGAGCGAGATATTCGAAAAAAAAAATTGGAATTTCTCCGAGATGCACGTTCACCGTGTGATAGCCGCACGGCCATTTTGTCGCTTACAATACGTATGTATATCGGCGGATAAACAATCGTCGATCGCCGCTGGCAGCAAGGCTACGCTACGCGAGCGCGACAAACATGCGCGAAGATTTCAATTTCGATACCACCAGATGCGCCACGCTCTTTTATAATGTCTTCTCTCTCTCTCTCTCTCTCTCTCTCTTGTGCGTTTCTCGCGCGCCGCACTCCGAAAATAGAAAAGCGGCCAGACCCTTATTTCTTGTCGTTTTCACGGGGATTTTTTTTACACCGTAATACGATATATTGTAACGCGCCATGGGCGCGTTCTCTCTTTTTCTCTCTATCTCTCTCTCTCTCTCTTTCCTCTTCTCTCTCACGCGCTCATTTCTGCGAGAATGATTGGCGATTTATGAATCATTCTTTAAGATTGTATAGGTATCTCGCGAAGGTAATGAAAAAATTAGAGATTATTGTTCTATATCGTATTTAAAAGTGACGTGAAAAATTTGACGACGATTCGAAACACGAAACAAAAATTATTCCAGTGAGAAAGACTGTACAATCAATACAATCTTAAAGCAGATAACAAAAGAGAGATAGAGAGAGATACATTTTTTATGAATAATTGATATATTTCAAAATCACAAGATTTTTTTAATGATTTAGAGATTCATAAATTTTCTCTTAAGCGAATTTTCTTAGTATTATAAAGGTGCATAAGAAAAGAACAATGTTTGCTATAAAACTGCTTCAAGTACTCAGGGTTTAATCAAGTTCAGTTTAATCGGCGATTATTTCACTGGTATAATTGTTTACAACAAAATTTTTCATAATTTTACTATATATGCTATTGTTTCTAATATACATATGCTATTCGTGTTATATTTTAAAAGTTCAAGTTATAATCCATCTCAATTGACAATCCATCTTTCTTGGAACTTTTTATTTTATAAATACTTTACATATAATTAATACATATTTAATATATACAGTAAAATATAATTTAATTAGATTAGAATTTATAATTTGAATACAAGTTATATTTATTTTTCTGTGCATGATATTTAATTCATGTTTCACACATAGACATGCACAATCTGAAAAAGATTATAATTAATAAATTAGAAATAATCTCAATGTTTTTTTTTTAATTTGTGTCATGTTTATTTTAAATATTTAATAGATATTTAAATAGAAATAAAAGAGGGAAATATGTTTACAGTGACCAAAAGACTCTATACAACATGCCACCAGATAGGCCAGATGCATCAGGTATTGAAACTGACATAGAACTGAACTCTACTCAGGATTATAATTTTGGAGAAACAGCTTACACAATGAATGATAAGGAGAAGGAAAACGCCAGTGTGCTGGCTGATTCAAATTCAACCAACAAATGTCAGAGCGAAATTCCTAGATGTGAAAAAACTGAAAAAAACATCGAAAAAAATAATCAGTCAGATGATGATTTAACATCTCTTAGTTGGCTGCATCAACAAAATTTACTTAAGGGTTTAGACATTTCAAACCCATCCAAAGACATGAAGCACGAAAATATGCTAAATAACAATATCTGCGACGATATGGCAGATTTTTCCGAAAACACAAATTCTATATCAAGCTTAGATGATAGTTTCTGTCCAGGTAAATTACATATTTGTATTGTGTGCTTCAAGTATCTTACAATTTGTTCTCTCTTTCCTTTTTCTCATTAATTGTATTCCTTTTTACAATGTTACAATAGAGAGTAATGGAAAAACTAATGCTGTAACGCTGAGTGGAAGTGGACAAAACTATCAACACTCTACCAAGAATTGTCAAAAATCGATGCAAGTATATCAGGAATCTGCGAAAAGTCACTGCAATACTTCGCCAAGTAATCAAACGAAGATTTCTTTGAGCAACAATAATTTGCCAATGTCTAATCGCAACAAGCATCCTACCCATATACCATATGATCCTCATTTACACAGAAATAGTAAACCGCCGTATTCATTTTCCTGCCTTATATTTATGGCCATTGAAGATAGTCCTGTAAAGGCGCTACCTGTCAAGGAAGTTTACGCTTGGATACTGGATCACTTTCCATACTTTAGGAACGCTCCTACCGGATGGAAGAATTCCGTCAGACACAATCTCAGCCTTAACAAGTGCTTTCGAAAAGTGGAGAAAGCTCCGGTAAGTATGCTCTGATATAGATTCTTTTTTGCTTCCAAAGAAAAAAAATTAAAAAAAAATTATATTGTACACTTATTGTAGCCTTCTATTTTTCAGAATTTAGGCAAGGGATCGTTGTGGATGGTAGATGCACAGTATCGTCCGAATCTGATACAAGCGTTGTCTCGCGCTCCTTTCCCTCCACCAACGACTCAAAATTTGTCTTCATCGGAAAAGCCGCCTAGAAAATGCGCAAATACGCGTCTCCCGGATCCGATTCTCTTCCCATATTTATCCAAAAGACTGGCGTCCAGCAATATCAGCGATAGCGCAGAAACTGAGATAGATAGTGATGTTGATGCAGCAGCAGCCGCTATGCTTTCTTTTAAACATGGACCCATCATTTTAAATCACAATAAAGGTATTGGACATATTCAAAAAATATATTTGTAACATATATATGAAATAATAGAGTCACTATTTGCAATTTATTAATTAGATAAAAAAGATAGAGAGTAAAGATGTAGAAATGTAATACTGAGAAAGAGAGAGAGAGAGAGAAGATATTTATTAATTTATATGCTCTCTTATGCGCGTTAATGTATACTTTAATGCAGATCGTAAACGAAAATTACCGGAATCCGAAAAGTTGGTGCCTGTGATTACCAGGAGTTCCAGCGAAGACCATACTTATAGTTGTATTACTTCGATAAAATTGGGAAGGTAAAGATACATTAATTTTGCGCGTATGGTGGACACGAAATTTATGTAAACAATTGAATTCTATCGTTTTCTTATCTCCTCTACAGCAAATATTCGAGTGAAGAAGAACTGAATTTAGATTTTGATGAACAGAGAAAAATTGCGGAAGGTGCAGATGCGCTTCTGAATTTGGCCGGTGTTAGTACAGCGCTAAATCACAATAGAACACAGCATCACACGGTAACACAAGACATTAATCCGGCACCAAAACCAGAAGGTAATTCAAAACCAAAAAGACGTTCTGCTACGAGTGATTACTCGAGCACTTCTGAGAAAAGGCGTAAAAGATGGCGAGAATGGGGAGAGGGAAATCGATATCTAAAGCAGATTAGGGGTTAACATCAACAAATTTTGTTACATTTCTTAAAATATATAGCATCGAGAGCTTTCCATTTCCATTTGTGCGCGCGACAAGTGGAAACATTCGAAAATTCTAGTAACAAGTTTAGTAACAAAGGAAGCGCTTTCGTTTTATAGTATTGTCTGTAAATTCTTCATTTACCCACATTTCTAAACGTGGCAACAATTTTTATGGAAATCTCTTTGTGTGACTGAGTCGATTTTCCTACAGAGTTGCGCATATAAATTCTTCCATAATTTCTAGTTTTTGCTAGAAAGGAGAGGGTTGTTGAATGCATTTTGAAATGATTGGTGTGGTTGCTCAGGGTTTACAACATGCTATATGCCAAAATACATTCGGTAGCACTAAACAACAAGCAATAATAGAGATGTAGCGTTAAAGAGATACTTTTTAAACACACTGTTGAAACATGATACGATTGAATAGCTTGTGAAATATCAATGAAAGAAATTATTATTACATACTGGAGAAAATAACGGTAATCACATTTTAAAACTGTTATGAGACGATTTTACATATTAAGTCATAGAGAGTTTAATTAATGATAAAGTCCTATATCAGTTTTTCTTTTTTGTAGATATGTATAGAGGCGTAATTAGCACATCTATTGTCATGAAGTCTGTCGCGAGAGTAACGAGACTGATCTTTTTCAAATCGGCATGGTAAAATACGAAAGTAAAGCTAGTTTCCCACGATGCGATTTTTCGTGCAAGTTTACTTGAAAATCTGCAGCGCGCCCAGCTTAGCTTTATGTAATGTAAAGCGCAGGGCAGCAAGCAGCAAATCATGCATGCTATCCAACACGAAAAATCGCATCGTGGGAAACGGGCTATCGAATCACTTTGAATCACCCGGTGTTACCATATTTCGTTCAAAATCGTTAAAAAAATTAGTCTGGTTATTTCCGCGGCAAATCGTGTATTCGAGAGAGATAGAAAAATTGATAATATATTTAAAAATGATTATACACATATACACATTTCTATGTATATGTGTATATATATAAAGAGTATGTATATGTGCATGTATATGCAGATGTGTACATATTGCACGCATTAAAAGCGACATATACTTATTCATGTATGTACAATCGAACTCCTTTATTCTCGATTTATCAAACTCAAACAGCCTCTCTATTCTTGACTTTTCTTCCGATTTCCACTCGTTTATTTTATGGCACACGTGTAGAACAAAAATGTCGTGCAATCGTGTTCAAATATATGTCTATAATTTCACTAGTTACTTTTATTTTACGCGTTTATGATTAAACGTAAAGAAGTAGCGGGAGGGCGTCGCGATTATAGGATAGTTTACCGAGAAGTTTAGCTGGTTGTGAATAAGGGAGTTCTGTATATACGTACAAGCTACTCCTGAATTTTCTCGTAGAAATAACGTAAAAGTATATGACAAACTGAGCGACGGAAAAATTTACATCCTTTTTTTATTTCCAAAATACTAAACGAAAGACGCAAATGTATACGCCATTTAGATGGATGCAAAATTATTTAGGATCTAGTAGAATTCCTTCATAATATTTGCCCCCCATAATTTTGATTCGCCTTTACACGTCCTTTTATTAACGCAAGTGCAACAATTGGAATTTTCAGCTTTAAACGCTATAGAGGAAGGATATTCGTTAATTTTTCTTTTCCATGAATTTTTTTCATTTTTCTGATTCTATACTGCCACAGTCAGGATTCTGTCATAAATATATCGTAGATCTCTTACCGCGAAATTTGTGTATCACTGTGGATCAAAAATTATAGTTCGTAATTTAAGAAGTATACGCGTTTTCGTGGTTTAGTTTTTTCGTCGCGACGTTCTTTCACGCGCGAAAAATTGGGAGAACTCGGTATGTAAACACATCATGTGCATCGTTGCACATGTATGACATATGTGCCACACACAGACGCATTATCAAAAAATAAAAAATAGAAAAAAAAATAAAAGAAAAAAATCAGAAAAATTATTGAATACGCGTTCAACGTGATATTGAAACTTTATCATTTCACATCTTTTTCTATACTCTCTTTGTGGCTTTCAAGATGATTTTTTGGACATTGATGTACATATGTAGATCTTCTAATGTATTCACAGACCAGTTTTAGTATTCAGTTAGAGATTGAATATATATATGTGTGTATA
>NW_021849240.1:1036064-1047402 GCF_003651465.1 Formica exsecta
ATATATAGCGATTGAATATATGATTGATGATAATAATATTGATCGGATGAAGACGAGAAAAATAGCGCTACACGGAAACAACTATTTTTATAAAAACTGTAACACTATAACGAGAGTGAGAGAGAGAGAGAGAGAGAGAGAGAAAGAAAAAGAGGTTTGAGATATATATATATATATATATAATACCATGTAATTGTGTAAGATATATGTATTTGTGCTACAATGAAAGCACGAGCGAGAGAGAGAAAGTAATTAGGCAAACTGGTCTTGTATACATTAATATGTAGTCCTATATAGAGAGAACATATATTTTTACAGGGCGCTGCCCGCGTGATAAAGGCTCTTCCTAATAATTCGCTGGTACGCAATTTATTAGCTTAAAAATATCACTACAAAGTATAAATATTAGTAATTTGAAATGTAAACACACTGTTGTGTTGTAGCGCAACCTGATCGATTTCTACATATCACGATGCATGATGACGAAGCGTATCCTAGACATTTTTTTCTTTTTTATAGACGCATCTTATTTTGGTCGCCTCGAAACACGCGCAGAATGACTTATGACGATCCTCCGATAGAATATCGATCGAAGAATCCGTCATTGATATCATAGTATATTAGTCTCGTTTGCACGATTGCATGTACATATGTAGCATAATTCAGTGGATACGTCGAATAGTATTCAGTAGAAAATGCTATCACAATAATAGTATAATTTAAATTATAAATTAATAACTCTTTCGCAAAACATTCACAGCAGCACATTTTTATTCTATAAAAATAAATCTCCTTTAAAAGTGAAAAAATTTCGATCTTGTGAACGAGAGATATTTTTTAAGGAGAATCTGAAAAAAAAACACGCATAACTTGGACTTTGACAGGATGCGCTACATCAAATATCTAATGTGATTGTAGTTGATTAGCTACACACACCAGAAAAATTTGATCCAAAGGTGCAAGAAAGAATGCCATGTGTGCTCCGTACACACACACACACACACACACACACACACACACACATATATATATATTATAACACACACACACACACACACACACACACACACACACACACACACACACACACACACACACACACACACACACACACACACACACACACACACACACACACACACACACACACACACACACACACACACACACACACACACACACACACACACACACACACATATATATATATTATATTGACAATTTATTTAAAAAAATATCTTTTTTTTTTAAATTGGAAAAATGGCCAAAAAAATTATTTTTTAAACATGATCTATTTCTTGGCTTAAAATTATTCTATTCAATATATATCATGCTTCTATATTATCTCACTATTCAAAAAAATATTCTGCTCAACATTATATATGTACTTTACACTCTGAATCAGCCGCGCAATCAATCTGTTCTTTGTTGCTTTTATAAAACTTTATTTTATTGTTATTATCTGTGATAGTGTATATTGAAAGAATCAACTACGCAATTTTATTGTTACATACAGTTCATTGTATTTGAAGTTTTAGAGAATTCTATAAATTATGTTGTTTAGCGACAAAAAAATGTTATCTACATTAAATACAAATATTATTAATCGATTGGCATTCTTGCTCACACCTTATGCGAATATTCTATCTCGATATCGATTAAAAAGAAAACAAGCTGGCATCTCTTCAAATAGATATTTGTATGGGAATTAACGTTATAACCTCATGATTTGTTAATATTCTCTTAGTCTAGCTCGTTTGTTTGCTATGACTAAAGATCTGTTCTTCCACATAGAATTAATTCTAAATTAATCGGCCGTAGAGATTGGGGATGCCATTCATCGTCATCATAATACATACTAGCTAATCGATAGATTTATAAAATGTAGATTATAAATCGATTAGTCGTTATAATGTAAAGCAATACACCAGTTAATCCTGACATTGGGCGAAATACTCTAGTCAGCCGGTTTTCGTAGGTGGAATGGGCTTATGTGCAATGCGTTAATCGCGGAGTCAAGACGAAGAATCGAAATGATAGACTGTTACTCTATAATTGCGTTATGTAGAAAGAAAAAGAGAGAAAAAGTATTAAGATCGTGCATATTAATGTGTGCGTTATAGCGCCGATTCATTAAATATCGCGATCATGCTAAAGATTTTCATAAACTGATTATTCATTTCGAGTTATCATTTTATTCGGAGTGTGCTATTATTACGACCGGCTGACAAGCGAAGTCAACATAATGACAGATATATGACAGACACCAAAAGAACACTGGTTATGGAGCAAAGCAGATTACGGGCGTGTCGTTGTAACTACCCAGGGACAATCAAAAAGACATGATGTGTTTGGTTTGCCTCCATTACATGACATAGTGCCAAATGCAAAATACTTTGAGTTTGGAAGATCAGATATGTTAATTTATATACACACACATATATATATATATGTATATATATATATATCTACAGATTGTATATTATAAGAATTTTGTTGGCGTAATATATATTACATATATTATTATTATTATTATTATTATTATTATTCCGCCCGTATAATTTGACCGTACAATTCGGAAATTTAAGAATGATCGCGAGAATTTGACATGTTTATTAATCAACCGCCGTAGCAATCAGCGCGACAGTCCGATTCCTGAATTCCTTCGGCATTTCCGTGATTTAGATCATAACAAGTATATCGTTATATATTTTGAGTATATTTAATATTTTAGGCTGTAACCGCAAGAAAATTTTATCTAATGAAACAAATGAAAACAATTATACAAAGTGTGTTGATTATTCCATCTAACATCTCTTCTTTAATATAATGTGCATATTATAGACATAATATAAATCCGAGACTCAGGTTCCACAAATTCGCAATGCTTTATTAAAAACAGAGACAAAACATATCTAGTAGTACGTTTTCTTTATCATTTTCGTTTGAGTATATGTACGCGTTTGATGCGTGTGCATGTTTATATTTAATTATTTAGCTATTCCATCTTTTTTCAGAAAAAACAAAGTCTCTAATTATGTTTTTTCTGTCTTTCAATCAATACTCTATTTATATTATGTGTATGATCTGTGTACTTATCTTTTTTTTTTTTTTTTTTTTTAAAGCTATTTTTTTTTTTTTTAATGCCGGATAATTAGTATTAAATATTTTGTCGGAATAAAACAAATGTGGTATATATATCAATGTAAAAATATATTTTAAAAAAGAATTTATATACAATATGTTGATGTAAAAAAAATAGTTCAAAATTTAAAACATGATAATCGTCTTATTTGGCTATTCATTTGTAAGATATCAAGCTAACATGCAAAGAATATTGAGCAAATTTCGATCTTTAAAAAAGTATTTAATTTAATGGGCTAATACAAGAAACAAATATAAGATTAGTGATTAAAAAAGTCATATGTATTTGCTCTAATCAATTGTAAGCTAAATATTGTGTTCTATTTAATTTTCGTTCCATAAATCCGAATGTTATTCACAATTATCGATTTATTCAGTTCTTATTACATTTGGATGGTGTGGAACTGAATACATTTCCTAGGTTTTCTCTCCAAGATAGTTGAGTATTGTTGTCCTTAGATGTTACTTGTCGTTCATTCCAACGAGTTTTGTAATTCATCGATATATTGCTGTAACTGTCCACTGTATGCATTGTACTATTCATACTGTAAGTTTGATAACCAGTGTCTTGAACTGAATTTGAAATACTTTGCTGATCAAAAGTGCCAAACATTGCGTTACTTTGTTTGTGACTTTCCTGCGTGGAACTTTCTATTTCAGTCTTAATCTTTAAGTCCATATCATTATTGTGCCCTTTATCATTGAATAGGTCGGCATCGAAATACACAGTATTCATGTCAGCTGAATCTATACACCTTGGCAATTCTTCCATATTAATAGAGTCACATATATTTGTTTTATTATTATGTACAATTATTTCATGATTATCCTCAGTATGTTTCACGTTATTTTTATCCAAGGATGTATCTAAAATAATTTAAAAGTAGTATTATTATATAAATATATCTGTATAAATTATATTTTTCCCACTTTGAAACTCTTTGGTTAGATATGATTTTGGTTTAAATTAAAGTAATTCTGTCTTAAAACTTTAAGATTGAGAAATATAAGAACAAATAATAACCATTAATCAAATTTTCACTTTTCTCCACAATTACATTGTCTATGCTCATGTCCATTGTAAAATCTAATCGAATAGCTGAACGAGAACTGCCTGCAATTTTTTCATGCAACACATTGTTCTCAGTAGTATGTATCGGTGACATGTCAGGTGATACGCTTTTAGATTTTACCGCAGATGACTTGTTATTATGTCTAGTTTGTAGCAACCTCTGAAATATATCAATTTGAACAATAAATAGTATATAAATTGAAAAAAAAAGAAAAAAGTTATGAGCTAATTAATCTTATTTGCCAAGATATAAAAATAAACACTTTCTTATATAAAATAAAAATCTTTCTTATATAAAAATAAAAATTATGATTCACATACCTTTAATGGTGTGCCATGGACAAACATACCACTTTGTGGAGGACTGCAGGACAACATCATGGAATTACCAGTTTTAACTGGTGATAAAGATATAAAACTGTCATTATCGGTACACTCGTCATGATTAAAAAATAATTTTCTTCTCAGTGAATTGTTACTTAAATTTACATCATCGCCATCTGTGCTTTGTTCCTTTTGAAAACATAATATTTTTGTTAACAGAATCTTATATAATCAGTATCAAATTGTTTATCTATCATAGGCCAACCTGAGTAAATGAGAAAAAAGGTTTCAAAGCTTCTTCAACATTTTGCGGTAGATCAATAGGTAAAGATAATATTGTCTGACTCCATACTAAAAATAAATAAATGTCAATAAAGTTAATCAATCTTAGTTTATCAAGTCTATTGATACTTATTTTTTTACCATCTTTTCTTGATTTTGAAAGGTCCTTAATAGAATTGAAATCCTGTAGATGTCTATTAGGAGTATCCAAGGGTGGCTTATTCTCCTTTTGTCTGACATCCCATGGACTAGGAATTATATGATTTTGTTTAAAGAACCGATCTATAGCTGCCTGGGCCTTTACCTCCAGTTCTGGATCTGGAGAATATACTTGATGCACGGGGAACTCTTCGATCTTCGCCGGATTTATACGTGCTAATTCATCTATGTTCCATTTAAATCCCGGTGACTCTTGCATAGGGCTCGATACCTACGTATTGTAACAACAAACTCTCACATCATTTTAACCATTAGAGCATTTTAACTATCAATAGAGCATAATTAAAACATTTGGCTCTTGTAGACGGAATGACCTTAGCGAATACAGTCGGGCTGATCACAGGTAGATGCAGTCTATTAGTCAGGTCAGGCTCGAACGGATTTCTAGTAATGAGCCTCCTCAGCTTGGACGGCGGAGTGATGTGAGTCGGTAGACCGGTGAAAGGTAAAGATTGCACGTTATTTTGATTGTGAGTTTCAAAGGCTCGTCTTAACTGCATCTCGTTCTGTTTCACCGGGGTCCTGTGCATCCAAAGATTATTTATTAAATGGCTATCGACTCTCTGCACTTTGCTGGGTGTACCCCATCTTGCTTGCTCCATTATGATAATAACGAGATTCGTCGAAATTTATGTTTCCCTTGAAATTCTTAAAAACACCGCGTCCTTGCTGCAAAACTTCGTCAATCTTGTCTATTATTTCAGCTCATATGTGTCACAACGATATCCCTCAAAAGCCTATTTATGAATTATAAAAATCGTAGTCTTCTATAAAAAAATTATAAGATTAAAGTATAGTCCATCCTTCAAATATGTTTTGAATAAGTATATATAAGTAATCTATAGTTATGTATACTTAGGGTCTATCCAGACGGATTTGCATAGCAGCATAAACATTATACATAAAGAAATGATTGGTCCATTACCTTATACATATGTTATGCGACTATGCACATCCGTCTGGATAGACCTTAAGACCGGACTATGAATACCGGCCTATAACTGGAAAACTACACGAAATATAGTTTCTGGCTTTATGAAATAATTATTTCACCTGGAATATGGGAGATTTAACAATAGGCAAAATAATAGAAATTGATTTAAAAAGTATCATATATTTGGTTAAATCGTTAATTCGCCACAATATTAAATTTGTTTTACATTAAATGCATTATTTGTATGTATATTTGAAATGTTGTTTTGAAAGTTCTTATATAGCGACTATATATGTATATATACTTATTAAATGAAAAAAAAAAAAAGATTATTATTAAAAAAATATAAATTGAAAAGATTATTAAATAAAAATGAAAAATAAGAGTAAAAGTAACGATCTTGGCGTAAGAGATGCTAGATGCTAGTCTCGTTTACAACACGATGGAATAAGCATCAATATTTACGTGATCTATATATGAGAATTAATCTATACATATCCCCGAATTGGCGGACGGAAATGGACTTATAACCAATGAATACGATGTCAGATTTCGCGCTTACCGCATGGTATATGACGTAAAGTCTTTATTTCACATAAAATATAGATTTTTTGTTACTGTTAATATAGAGACACGTTGAGGATGTAAGGAACGGATGTAAGGAAGCACCGTGAAAAAGATTCGCTTATCGGTGAACGTGAGTGCAGCATCGACGTCTGCCATCTGACATCCTGTTTGTTTTAGGTTATAAGATCTGAATGAAATATTCTCTCGACGATGATTACTTAATTTATCTCAAAAGTGTGCAAAAAGGCTACATTTGCGTTATCGAATATTTCCAAATTGCAATGCAATGACAGATGTTATTTAACATTCTCAACGCTATAATTATGATTAATACAGTGTGGGATGGACATTTTTAGAATACATATTTATATCTTGCAATTTTCGGCCAACATCGTGTCATTAACGTATATTTAGAGAAGATAAAATGTAATACATATTCACATAAGAATAAAGTATCGCGACATATTGTGAATTCAGGATCAATATAATCCAATATCGGTTCTTACATATGCTTATATTAATGCACCATATTTATTATATTTTACATATTTATTATACTTTTTAATATAAAAATGATTAGTAAAGTTACGACATTGTTTCTTTTTAAATAAATTTGGTACTTATAAATGTCATTAAAATGCTCTATTAATAATATGTTTTTGTTTTTGCTCTAGAGTAGTAAACCAAAATGGCAGAACAACAACAAACACCTCCTGGTTTCAAACATATGTCTTTGGATAAGATTATTGAAGCTATGACTGCTGATTTGGAAGGTTCAAGCGGCCATTATGTTCAGTTTGGTGTGACTCCGCAGCAAGCTACCTCTCATAGTTGGGGTGATTACACATCTGGACAAACTAGGCATCATATTCCCAATCAACCAACGCATCCCAATCCTTCTGGAATGCAACCGATGACCCCAATGACCACTTCTCTGTATATGCGAGATATGCCGGGTTATGAAACGACAACCGCCGATTCTATATATTTTCCACCACAGACAGTAAATCACTTAGGTATCAATGAGAATAATGATTTAATTGGTACTATCGATGTTGGAGGTGGGAATTATATCAACGTTATTTATGGGAACGCTACCCAGATTATGGCCGAGCAATGTCAGCTCTCAAACATTACACCATACCCGAATCAAGGTATTGTTGATCAGGAATATGGCCTGTTTAATGATCAACATATGGCTATACCATCTGAATTACCAAGTCAGAATTTTAATGGAAAACAGTTAATCGACAATTTAGTTGGAAATTGGGTGCCAAATCAATCTGGAACGTATAGCCCATTTGGTGGATCTCCCAATATCACACCTGTACCACAATCTGTACCAGATATAAGAGAAACTGAGGAATTACCTAGAAATATATCGGATTCTCAATATAAAAAACCAAGGATGGTGGCAGAAGTGAAACCTATGCGACCTTCTTATTCTGACGTTTTGACGAAATCTGCTCCAACACCACCATCTCCATTAACAATTCAGCCTACAAAACCAAAAATCGAGATAGCAGGTAAGAAAGTGTCTAATAAAAATACGAAAAATAAGAACAAACCTGCATTATTGAAGAGACAGAATTCATCTGGCAGTGATGATCACAATTCTCCAAAGATGCAAATTCCTAGAAAAGTTTTAGAAAAAAATTCTTCTAATCTTCCAAGACGATGGGTATCACTGGACAACCTTGGCTCACCGTCCGATTCTCGTCAGATAAATGCTTTTGACAGATCTGATCAATTTTGTTCAGAAAAAAAGAAATCTGTCAAACTATCTAAGAAAACAGAAAAGAATGAAACTCTTAATAATACTAAAATACAAAACAGTAATCCCAAAACTTCAGGAAATATTCCAAAACGTCCGATTCAGATAAACAACAACTTAAACACGATTAATACATCCAGTCAGACGGTATCGTCTGAAAAAATTGAAAAGAATCAACAAGTTATCAACAAGATTAGTAAAGAGGATAAAAAAGTGATCAAGGAGAAGAATCCTAAACGTTTTCAAGCTGAGAAGGCTCAGCAGATTAAAAAGGGACAAAGAAATAGAAAAAGAGAAAATAAAGAATCTTCTGTTAAGGATTTATACAGAAATTTAAATAAATATGCAACTCGTTGGAGTAAAGTTGTATTGAAAATCTTTTATTGGTTACTACATCTAATTTCTGATGTAGTTAGTATGAGTGCCAACTTGGTTATTCAGCTGTAAGTATTAACATAATTAACACCATTCCCTTGTTTCTTCAACATTAAGATAGAATATATTAGTATTTTATATCAGTATATAAGTACCATTTAGACAAAATTTTATATTTTTTAGTGGTAAATGCGCTTGGTATCATACTATACTTTATTTGAAGTACTGGTGGATGTACATGGCTGTGACATTTTGTAAAATTCGTGTTTTAAATGCTATCGGTAAACAGTTAGACAATTGGCTTGGAAGTAGTAAGTTTGCATTCTGGCGAAAGATAAACAATAAAAAGAATGAGGAGAAAGAGGACAATGGCAATTGGATTCATGGTGGTCTGGAAACTAATATTGCATTACCCAGCACTGGTGAGGAAGCCATGAAAAGATTATTAGCATGCAAGGGAAAGGATCCTTATAGTATACTCGGCGTTACGCCGACATGTTCGGATGATGATATTAAAAAATATTACAAGAGACAAGCTGTCTTAGTCCATCCAGATAAAAATAATCAGCCGGGAGCGGAAGAAGCATTCAAAATTCTTGTACATGCCTTTGATATCATTGGAGAACCGGTAATGAAATGTCCATTTTTTATTTGTTATAAAAAAATAAAAAGTACAAAATTAAGAATTAGAATAATAAATATGTAAGTCTTTTATTTACAACACTGTTAAAAAAAATTTATGAAGCATATATATTTATGATGCATGCTATTTTAGGAACGCAGGCAAGCGTTTGATCAGACCAGACAAGTTGAAGCAGCTTGGGGCGAACTAAGTGATTTGTTATCTCAACTCCATCGAAAAATGGAGCAGGCAGCAAACACAATAAGATGTACGAATTGTGGTTTGCGACATAAACGCATCCCTACACAACGTCCCTGTTACGCTGCACGGTTTTGCACTCAATGCAAGATACGTCACAGTGCGAAAGAAGTGAATATTTTAAAAGCTTATTTTTTATATGCTTATTGTCTAACTGGAGTCCCAAGTTAATTATCCAAACTATCATTCATATCATAGGGTGATATTTGGGCAGAATCTCGTTTAATGGGTTTTCTATGGCACTATTATGCCTGCATGGAAGGGGCAGTATATGATGTGACTGAATGGGCTGCTTGCCAAGCTGGAAATCTTAAGCATCTTAGAGCAAACACGCATAGTGTCCAGTATAGAATTGTCTTAGGGCAAAGACTACCATCTCAAACGTCTAGTAGTGGTAAAAAACGACAGCAAGATCCCAATACAAGGTACATTTTATTGTGTATTATTATCTATTGAATTCTATTATTATCTTTATTATTATTATTATTTTTTTATTTTTTTAAATTTTAATTTTTTTATTGTGAAAATACAAGATTATGATGTAATATTTTTCTTCTTTCATGAAATAGCGAAGCAGATTTTGAGGATTTTCTAAACAATCTCTACAATCATAGCAAATCTGCTGGTGCTAATACGTCGGGGGATCAAAACTCTTTTAGAGGAGATTGCAGACGACGTAAAACTAAGCGTAAGAAGTAGATAAATAACTGGCACAGTTGATGGCAAACAACTTCTGAACATTTGATATTGACCTTGTATAATTTACGAAGCGCGTATTATAAACGCATACTACACGCAATCATAAATTTACGTTATCTATAAACAATTAACTTTAGCATATAGATATTACGAATGTTCTCATGAAAAACTAATATTTGACTGATACACAATATGAGATTATGAAAGATTGTGTTCACAAGAATATTGTGCGTGTAAACATCATTGTGTGTTGTAATCATTGTATGGAATAGAATTATGATTGGCATAATTAAGAAGCTCGAGAAGAATAGAAGAAATATCGTAAATAACATGATACGAAGTAATAAATGTTTAATGAGCAAAGTAATACTCAGTCCATATTTTGCCAGTTTAAAATAACAATGACGCGTTGACTTTCCATGTTATAAGATAATGCATAAAAAGATGCCAAATAACCATCGTGGAAAGAAAGCATTGTGTTGCAAAATTATGTTTTAACATTTGAACATTTGTGTTTTGATATATATGCATTTAGACAGGTTATACAATACTACATATATAATATAATACAAAATTTTTTATTATGTTCTTCCAGAATTAAAAGAAAGATAGTATATGGTATCATATTATATTACAAAATATACATTTTGCTTAATTTCATTTTTTTTTAACATTAACTTAATAACAGAAGTACATACATTTAATATAAGTCATGATTTAAAAAAAAAAAGTAGCTCACAGTTTAAATCCAAAAGAGAATTGGCAAATATGAAGAAGACTGATTTTCTCTCATCTTTTTTTTGTTACTTATATAAGTTAAATATAGTTAGAAACATTTCTGATGATATACTCTGCTATGTGTGGAAATAGTTGGAACTCTTAAGATACTAAGAAACTAATGTCCAAAACCCTCTCCTTTAAAATATATATAAATATATAAAGCTCTAGGATAGAAGAAACATTACATGTGTACATGATGCAATGTTACACTACAGAAAAAAAAAACTGCACTGTTCCATACATACACAGCTGTAGCATGTAGAAGAATATAAAACTTATTAGCAGGAA
>NW_021849240.1:1047639-1053889 GCF_003651465.1 Formica exsecta
CAGGAATGGATTATGAAAATTTTATCCTGGTAAATGCTTTGCAAATAGTACAGACAAAAAGTAGAAAGAATTGCAAACATTATTCCTTTCATCATTGATCAACATTGTGTCTGTATGCATTAAAATACAGTTAAACCTCTGTATCCTTATTGGGATCAATAATCTTTCTATATTTTAAACTTTCCTCATCAATCTCCATTTTTATTCTAATGACACGTGTATAGAATGAAAATGTCACTTTGATCATGTACATGACATACTGCGCATGTGAAGTAGTGAAGTTGCAGCACACAAGGTGTTCAGTTTATAAATATTGAGCTTGTTAGAAGCGGTTAAGAGTAAAGATGCTCGGAATACACAGGTTTGACTGTAAAATACTTTTTATATATAAGTGTTTTAACATCTAATAAATAATTTACCATTATAAGTTACTACAAAAACTTTTTTTTTGCAAAGTGTTGTGAACATCTTACATATATGAAGTGATCAATTGTGTACCAATAAGAAACGTAATAAATGAGTTTAAAATAAAGTATGGATTATGCACACATATATTCATATATACATAAGTGCCTTTTCTTTTATAAAACAAATCAAATTTAAATCTTATAGGAAATTCGATTTGTTTCATCTATAAGATGTAAACTTGATTTATTATAAAAAAAAAATACATTGAAAAAGATACTCTTCTTACTGCATGAATGAAATATGCTAAGTTTTGACATATAAATTTATTTATATTTAAGTATTATTTTAATGGCAATATGTATATGGTATCAATTTTTCTTTTTTCATTAAAAGTTGACAGAATTTAATGCTTACAAATACAAAAACATTAGTATTATCTGCTATTTTATTAATAGAGTAAAAAAATATATTTTTATAATACAATTTGTCCAACTTTATAGTAATGGGTAATAATTACATTATAGAGTTATACTTAGTCGAGTTCATTTTAGTCGAGCATACCTTCTAGAAATACAAGCGCGTCGACGTTATCAATCGCGCTTTCCACATCGCGTTTTTGAACAGTCCTTTTCTTTGCTTGCGCAGTGTATTTATAAGCTTCCTTCGCAAGCGAGTCGATAAAAAGTTCCTGTTAAAAAAAAAAATTGAGTCAGTCTAATAAGTCGCAAAATTAATTACTTAATACTTTATTATTCACCACTGATTTCGCTGTCAGAAAGACAGCCTCCTGATTGACCAAAGTGACCTCGGGATCCATTTTGATGATTGTCTTTATTCTTCCCAGGGGTAGTCGCAGTAACTTCTCTCGCTGCTCCTCGTCACCCGCGTGCAAGGCATTATCGGTCTCCTCCTGCAAATCTTGCACATTCTCCTCATTAGCATGACTCTCGTTCAATTCGCCCGCTTCACCCAAGTCATCGATTTTTGAATTGTCCATGTTGTATTATATTACACGGCTAATCGCAAATATAAAAATGTCAATGCGATTGTAAAAGGAGTAGCTTATAAGTTTCTTAATCGTAATTCGATACAAGTAAGCGATGATCCGAATTTATATGGTAGTAATAAGTACTGGAACGTATATAGAAACATCACAGGTGGATTACAGCTGATTCTAGCGGTAAAAACGATGACAGATCTACGGACGCAATGCGGAGCATTTTGAAAGTTTCAACAGCTGTAAACTTGACAAGATTGTGCATATATTACACAATATATATAGATTATATGTGCATATATCTGATACAATTGCGTTCGAAAATCTATTCCTTGGAATAAAATAGCGTTTGACTAACCAATCAGAACGAAGGACACATGGCGAATCAGAGCGCCAATAAAACGAAAAATCCTTACTCCGATAACCTAATTCCAGATAAATTTCCGCATTTAGGTTACGTTCCTAATAAATTACACGGAATTACGAATTTTTGAGGAAATTAATCTGTAATTCGATCAAGTGAATTAAAATAAAATATGGTTTTCTTATCGTTAAATCTGTTAGCGAGATCACGCGGACCCGACGAATTCTGGCGCAAACGGAAAATATTTAAGCTCGCCGCGGTAAGTATATTATACAATAGATATATTTTTAAATATTTATCTGACGTATTAATCGTTGATATAAAGCAAAACAAGTAAAATAAAATGGAAGGTTGATGCAGTTTTCATATTACTACTTTTTTTTCACTAACAGCATTACATCGGTAGAAGGAGGAATTGTTATAGTATTGCCATCAGAAATGTGCACAGAGCTCTGGTCTACGCCACTGATGCCAGAAAATTGAAAAAAGTGGATATTACAGAGGTATAGTTTGAACTATAGCAAGATTTATGTGGTCGTGTTTTAGGAGAAACTTTCCTAACTATTGGTCTCTACTTTTAGTTGCGAGAACAGAGATTATCTGCTGCTACAAAGGAACATGGCATAAATTTCACAACTTTTAAAGAGGGATTGGCTAGATGTAACATTCTACTGAATCGAAAAGTATTAGCTGATTTATCAATTTGGGAACCTCGATCTTTCAAAGCTCTTACAGATATTGCTTGCGCAAGAGGGAAGCAAGACCAATTAAAGTCTGTTAGCAATAATGAAGTACCCAAAAGCGTTTTTGTAAGAGGTTTGATTAAATAAGTTCTCCCAAAGATTATGTAAAATAACAAAGATATTCTTTGTTTCTAACATTTATTAAGACTTTATGTTTCCGAATTTCATTTCATTAAATGTATCAATGGTACTGCAGACATAAATTAATTCAAGATAATATATCTTGTAATACTATAAATACATTTAAGAATCACGTATACAATGATAATCAACAACAACAATGTAACATACATCTTTTATAATATTGTATAGCTACATTGCAAGCAGATTAGAGATTGAAAATATATGATAAATATGGATATGACTCTTCTCTTTACAGCAATAGTTTTTTTGTCAGAACAGACTTTATACATTCGTACAACAGACTATAACAATATACAACTTTTTATTTATCCCTAGTAGGAATAAAGTCTTATCTGATATAATCTTGTTAAAATGTCTCATTGACCATTCAAGAACGAGCGTTAACAATTTGTACAAAGTCGGGCTTCAATGAAGCGCCACCGACCAAAAATCCATCGATATCCTTCTCCTTTGCCAGATCTTTGGCGTTGGCCGCTGTCACGGAACCACCATAGATAATCCGCAGGCTTTGCGAGACAGCGGGATTGACATTCTTGGAGAACCACTCTCGTAATTTTTCGTGAACCTCTTGCGCCTGCTGCGGTGTCGCGGTTTTACCCGTACCGATCGCCCATACTGGTTCGTAAGCCAAGACCACGTTGTCCCAAGACTTAATTTTGTCAGCTATTGCCTTAGTTTGCTTATAAACTACTTCTTCTGTCTTTCCCGCCTCGCGCTCTTCCAATTTCTCACCTATACATGCAATCACCTAGAAAACAAAAGTTATTTTCTTGTTTTTATCTTTAATTTGATGTCAGAGATTTAGCGGCATTTTTTGTAGATAATACTTTATTCCTAATTATTACTTACTTTCAATCCTGCTTCCAAAGCATGCGCAACTTTTTCCGCAATTAATTCGTCTGTTTCATCAAACACGTTTCTGCGCTCTGAGTGTCCAAGAATTACCCAGGGAATACCATTGTCCAGAAGCATAGCCGGACTAATCTCACCGGTAAACGCTCCTTTGGACACTTTATATGTATTCTGTGCACTAACGCTAACATTGTTAGGAACAATGGAGGTCACATATGTGAGGTATATTGAAGGGACTCCCACAACGATTTCTATAAATCACAAAAGTTCTATCTTTGAATTATGAAAAATCATCATAGATTAAAGGTTGAATGTGAAACAAAAAATGTTACATAAGTGTATTCGCATCAGACATTACTGTTAGATTCTTGAACAAATCTAAAGATTGACCTTTAAGAATATTAACTCTATTTATTTTAAATATTAAATATTTCATAGTGATTAAAATTTAATTCAAGAGAGACATGTGTGATAACAAAATTTCCTCGAAATTAATTAAAGTACAAAGTTGTTATCTGTATTTAAAGTTCAATTAATTTCTTCTCAATTATAATCTGACGATAATGAGTTAAATTTATATGCATAATTTATATTTAAATTCAACTCATGAATTAAATTTATACAAAATCATACAAATTTATACAAGTCGAGTTCGAATTCGTCGGAGACGAACATATTTCTAATGCATTCTACATTTTATGAAACGCTATGTATATTACATAGGGTGACTGATATCTCACGTACCGACATTCGGATCGAGCGGACCTTTCTTCAGGAACGCGACGATGTCGTTGATCTCGCTCTTTGTACCGTTCATCTTCCAATTACCGCCGACGAAGAATTTGCGCGCCATTTTTCTCGTTCGTACACTTTTTGATGACAGATACACGGATGATGCAAATACTGTAACAGAATTTCTTTCGAGCGATCTCGTCTCTCTGACCTTAACACGCCCGTCAAGGTGAACGAAAACTGGCACGTTCCTCCCTCCCTCCCGATTCTACATCTCTCTTCCCCCCCTCCCTCCCTTCCCCACTACACTTTTTAAATATAAGGTTAAGTTCCTAACCTCGATATTTGTGAATTAGAATTATTATTATCAGCGAGGCATGCTACTTACAGCATTTGACACTATTTGAATGTCGGAGTAGAAGATGATCACGAATTATATGTACGTTTAAGGTATTCGTTAATATCGTTTTTACCAAAAACATCGCGAAGTTTGTTGAAATTTTCAGTAAACAAATGCTAAAGCACTAACCTATGGCACAAAAAATCTTGATAGTTTTATGAGATTTCGCGTGCAATTGCGAGAATTTGCATATAATTTTATCATTAAATTAATCGATTAGTGTAAAATATGGTAGAGCTATCGGCACTTGATGTAGGAAAATTGATTCACTTATTCGTTAAAAATTTGACTTTGCAAGTATCATCGAATTGCAATAAAAAATTGGATAAAATAAATTTTATATCTTGCATAGATATTGCTTATCAAACGAATCTAGATTTGCTGAAAATCGGCGAGAAATCGAAAGATATTGCGATGCACAGCACTTTAGATATTGCCGATGTGCAGAGTGTACGTCATTTTATCGAGACACAGACAAAATTTCTCGACAAGTTTGTTTATCCGAATAATATCCCTATATTGACATGTCATTTTGATCATATTAATAAAAAGATAGTTCAGAAAATCAACGAGACAGATAAAAATATAAAAGAACGCAAGGCGAAATGTTACAAAAACAAATTTTCACAATTGAAGAAACAAAAATTGGAGCAAGTAACTATCGAAAATAATCAGCAAATCTGTGATGCAAACGTGACTAAAATGATATTGATACCAGAACAGATATGTGGAGATTTACTATTCATAAAAGGAACAAATACTTGTTTGAAAGAGAGTAATTTCATAGAGAATATCGCTGAACACACATGGCAAGAGGCAGTATTAAATGAAGAATATCTGCAATTGCATATTAACAATCTAGAATTTATGAAAAATGTGCATGTTACATTATATGTAGCTAATAAGGTGATTTAAATTGTATTGAATCAATGCGTAAGATTATTTTGTATTTACTTAAATATCTCATCTTTATTTTTATACAAATTTCAAAATACTAGAAGATTCTCAATATTAACAATTTTAATATTAACTTTTAATAGTTATAAATTATTAATTAGAATTTCATACATTTATTACTGTAATCTCTCTTATTGTATACTTTTACATATATTCATTTTCTAGACATTGCACAATATAAAGTACCATCCAGATATTCCTCACAATGAGAGAACATCAGATTATCGAGATATATTAATGTTATGTGAACATGCCATTCTGTGTTTGATTGATCCTAGTAAAAAGGCTTTTGTATACATGGAGGATAATCTATCGATTACTATACAAAAGCATTTGTTGCAAGGATTCGTATATCACTTTGATTTTGAAAGGTATTTTTGCGTAATATAGATGATAATACATGTTTATTTATCTCTCCATGTGTGTTATTTTCAGCGATACTAAAGATTATTATTCTGCTTTATTGATCCTAAACAAATGGGCCAAGCCATTGATCAGGCATTCAGATACAACAATATTGCGTGCAATTTCCTCTATACTAAGATGCAGTATCTATGATATTTTAATTTTATCCCATTGTTCAGATAACAATATCCTGTAAAAAAAGAATATATATATATATATATACATACATATATAATATATTTAAAAAA
>NW_021849241.1:0-535 GCF_003651465.1 Formica exsecta
TTCAGCTGGTTTGTTTATCTTTAGTTTTCCCTCGATGTATAGAAATCTCTCATACGGCACGGTATACAGATCCTGTTGTTGTATGGGTATTCGTATCTCGTCGCTATAATCAAACGTCGTGTTGGCGTACGGGTTGTACGTGTGAGTCTCGATCTTGACGATACGATCGTCAAAGACCGGCTCGCCTTCGATGTTAAGGATATCGGTCATGTTTTCTCAGATATTTCGCACCGCGAATCCCAAAGATTGTAAAAATTCAACGTTCGACGCGTTGAGTTTCTTTTTCTTGGTGCAACCGGATGATTGGATATTAGCGAATGTTGACGTTGTTGTCGCTGGCCTCGCGTTATCTCTCGCGTCTTTCGCTCCGTTCAACACGAGCATCTCATGTATCGCACGCTAATTTTGTCGCCGTCGTACGTGCAATCTGATGGTGATCTCTTCTCC
Source organism: Formica exsecta (assembly GCF_003651465.1). Classification (NCBI taxonomy): domain Eukaryota; kingdom Metazoa; phylum Arthropoda; class Insecta; order Hymenoptera; family Formicidae; genus Formica; species Formica exsecta. Next base: position 448 of record NW_021849241.1, read on the forward strand.
TCGAAAATCGAGCAATCGTCCGTCTTGATCTGCGATGCGTATTGTTAGATCCGTAATGCTCCGCGCGATGATCGGCAGGTAAATGATC
>NW_021849242.1:0-979 GCF_003651465.1 Formica exsecta
AACACGTGTTTCCCGCCGTATAATAATAATAATAATAATAATAATTAAAAAAAAAAAACTTAAAAGAAGAACAAGAAAAAAAAAATTTTTTTATATATATATTATTTTTCTTTTCTTCTTTTACATATCTATATATTAACTCACCATACATTATTATTTGATATGATTATTTCTTATTATATTAGTATATACATAAATACTGTTAAGTATTATTGCATTATATAAATAATTTCTATTTCCATTTCCATTATAAGCATTCACTATAACAAAACGTAGAACCATTTTCCTTCCATCTTATAGCATGAATGTTATTCACCGATTACAGAAAAATGTCAATGTATCATCGCCTCTCGAGGGCCCTTGAAATACGAGGAGAAGGATATCATGGGCAAACTGACGAAGCGAGACAACAAAACCACTCCGAAATTTACGGATATTTCATGGAACTTCGATGTGTCATAGTATTAGATCAGCTTTACCAAAATATGACCAATAATTCTAAAATCTGCAACTCATGTTATGACCGGATGTCAGATGAACTGAAATTTTCATATATCCTTGTGCCATCGCACAACCTAGTTCACAGAAATTCAGCCGATAACCAAACCAAATGTACATTCTGCCACGAACTGACAGTGATGGTCAGACCCGCATATGAATGCAATGCCTGTATCGAAGAATACCCACACACTGACAAGATCTATTTAGACGAAGGATGAGGAGCAGCCGTCCCCAACCGCTGGATAAAAGAATAAAAAAAAAAAAGAAAAAAAAACTCTTCTCTCTAGAGCTCTCTCTTGAGGCGATGACCAGTGAAACGCGTCCATCTTTTACTCTTAGTTTTTTTTGTTTTTTTTTCTCTTTCTCTTTTCATTCACTAAACAGAAGGAAAATGGGCCCTACAACAAACAAAAAAAAAGGGAAGAAAAATCAATTTTGGAGGTCGCCTTCTCTTTCCTTCTTCTTAAAAACAAAAGAG
>NW_021849243.1:0-322 GCF_003651465.1 Formica exsecta
CACCGGAGGTACCGCCCGCGAAAGGAATATGTCGATTTACAACTTTTCGTACACCGGATAAACGGCCCGTGAGCGAGTCAGTACGTGCTCGATCGTCCGTAAGCCGGAGGTTCCGCCCGCGAAGGGACTCTGTCGATTTTCGACTTTTCTTACACCGAAGGTACCGCCGGCGAGCGAGTCAGTACGTGCTCGATCGTCCGTAAGCCGGAGATACCGCACGCAAAAGGACTCTGCCGATTTCCGATTTTACGTTCAACGGAGGTACCGCCCGCGAGCGAGTCAGTACGTGCCCGATCGTCCGTAAACCGGAGGTACCGCCCGC
>NW_021849243.1:19832-20001 GCF_003651465.1 Formica exsecta
CGGAGGTACCGCCCGCGAGCGAGACAGTACGTGCTCGATCGTCCGTAATACGGAGGTGCCGCCCGCGAAGGGACTCTGTCGATTTTCGACTTTTCGTACACCGAAGGTACCGCCCGCAAGTGATTCAGTATGTGCTCGATCGTCCGTAAGCTGGAGGTACCGCCAGCGA
>NW_021849244.1:0-760 GCF_003651465.1 Formica exsecta
CGCGCTATCCTCAACAGGCTAATTTAACACGCCAAAATTTAAAAATTTTCTCCGCTTTCCGCCACGGCGCGCGGCGCGGCGCGCGGCACGGCGCTGTGCCTCATTGTTTCCTGTTCGTGCGATTCCTCAACACGTGTTTTGTTGTTTCGGTGTGACTTATTGTTATTTTCAGTGTCTCTAAGCCTCATCATGACGAAGTCAAAGAAAAGGAAGAGATCGCACTCCAGAGATCGTCTCGCAGAGCTCGAGGAAAAGGTGGCAGAGATTTTTGAGATACTGACACAGAGTGAGGTTAGGCCACGTGCAAGCCCCTCTTCTTCTGTGCCTATTCCCCCGTCGATGACACATCCGGGGAATCAAGGGTCACGTATCCGGACAGAGTCAGAAGACCTGTCTCCGGAGGTCGTCTACGATCACCTGCTTTCTGAAATCGACGACCGAGCGGGCCCATCTTCTGGTGTGTATGTGATTGCAGGATCTGTATTCGAGAAATACAGGCGGCATGACCGACACAACCACTTTATTGGATACAACCTTACGTTTATCCTTGTCTTTTTCAGTCGTAGTAAATATCCCTTCAGTCGATGATAGGGACATCCAGTCCCCTCCTAGCGATATTGACGGGGCTGAGGACTGCTCAGCGTCGAAGATTGCTTCGGAGGAGGTTGTAGACCTTCTGACCCAGGAGTTGTTTGGTTCGTACCTTCAGGAAAAAGAAATTCCTTCCTGGAACGATCTAGTTACCAAGAGATGGCAGGAT
>NW_021849245.1:0-446 GCF_003651465.1 Formica exsecta
ATGATCTATTCTTCCATGTATTGCTCTGTAAACATTTATTAACATATATATGAATATAACATACAAAATGTTGCGTCCGCGCGTCGACTTCGATAATACTCGAACACGCGCGACACAAACGGCATTCGCGTACCGCGACGTAAATGATTAACATTCTTTTAAAAGAACAAAAGGAACTTTAATAATAACACAGAACACACAATTGAACAAGGAACACAGAACGGGAAATAACGGTAATCGTATCTCAAATATGTCCGCCCGGAATGACATCCGTCGCGAGACTAAGATGGCCGATTTCTCCCAAGATGTCCGCCGTTGTTTTAACAACAACGCTTAGCAACGTTCTCCCGGAGACAAATACAGCAGATTCATGAAACCGCCTTAGACCGACCCGCAGGGAAGCAACACTACTCCCCCTCTTCAAAATTGTCGTCCCGACAATCAAT
>NW_021849246.1:0-203 GCF_003651465.1 Formica exsecta
TTACGATTTTCGAGGAAGCGCTCTTGTTCGAGGAGCGTCGTCAGCGCGACGGCAACGGACGACGATTCCTCCGGGTAAGATGACTTTTGTCGCTCTCAGTCCGATCTCTTGTTTTTCTCGATTTCATTTCACAGAGAGATGGCTTCCTCTCTGCAGCCTCCTCTCTTCCGAGTTTTTCCTTCCGCAGCAGAGACGTTCCCTCG
>NW_021849247.1:0-21431 GCF_003651465.1 Formica exsecta
CATTAAAAATTATACGATTTATGTCGTGTTTAATATCATTTTTATATAACAAAGAAAATAACAATTTTATATAACAAAGAAAAATTTATATGTTGTATATTATTCATTTACTTGCAGTGCCGAAGACTTTTTTCATTAGTAACACCTCCCAATCTGATTTTTCCCGTGGCATCTCTCTTGTCATAATAGCTTTGTTAATACGGAATTTCGTTTTAAAATGGGTAGGCCAAATGCTTGATAAATTGTCTGCATTATACCACGTTGCAGGTATTATTTGCAGCCCGTCGTGAAATTCCGCAATTATAAATGTGCTATTATCCATTTCTTTACGATATTGCACGCACTCAATCGTAGTAAATATGCATTAAACTGTATTGTAAGAAATATTTATTAAATAACGCATAAAATTATATTTGATGGTTAAGAGGAAATATTGCAAACGTATCTCGATCATTGCCATAAGGCATTTTCCATGTTTTACACAATAAATCAGTAATTGGCCAAGAAAAAATGTTATCATGATCTACTTTCATTACTTTAATATTAAAATCGCTGGATTCGCATGGTAATTTATAGACTTCCTTTACATATTTAAGTTTTTTTCCAATAAGAAAAATGTCTTTATTCTTTTTTTGCGCTATGTTCAGAATCAGAGCACATGTGCCATTTTTTAATAAACAACAATTATTATTACAACCTTTGCAATTGATATAAAATTTTCCATTTGATATTATTAGATATTGTAACTGAACATCAAAATTATCAGGTATCGGACCATTGCTGTGTAAAAATTTACATGAATATAATGTTTCATTATTGTTACTATGTTCCGAATGTAAAACATTACAATTGTCAATCTCATGATATCTTTTAAATAATTGTTGTAATGGTTTCTCATGTTTTCGTAATCGTCTTTTAATAAACGACATATAATTTTCAAAACGGGAAGCGCTAAAGTTATCCAATGAACCATATGTTTTTACATCAAAACATATATGTAGAAGATTATGTATATTATGCGATACATATTGTTTGCCGTATAATATTTCAAACGATTTAACAAGCTGATTCAATAAAGCTTCAGCAAAATTTATTAATTCCTTTTGGTATGAATTTTGACGTATAAGAATTGTTACAGCAACATGTAGTGTCAGAAAATGAATATATATGTCTTGTTTTAATATATATCTTAACACAATAGGACCTGTATACAATGAAAAATTTCGGAATTCAACAGCTTTCCAGTATTTAACTTCTTTTATCGATCTGGGTCTTCTAGCAAAATCATTGGGTGTAGTATTTCTAAATTCAATCAACATATGTGATACTTTATTAATAGATCTTGTATTTAAACGTACAGAAAATGGACCTTTCATCCATAAAATAATCATTTTTTTAACAACTCCTAAACATATAAGATGCATGTAATCTAATGGAGTATGAGTTAAGGGTAAAAATTCTGGAATATTATTTACAATAGAATAATTGGTCTGAAAATCTTTATATGCATTAATGGCAAATAATTCGTCTTTTCTTAAAGGATAAATTTTATCACATGGAAAACAAACTCTACCATTTACATATTTTCCTTTAATTAAGCATTTAGTGCAACTATTAAATCCGGTGTGACCTTTTATACACAAAACAAAAGATTTTGCAGGTGCATCACATATTAAAGCAAGTAATCTTATTTTGATTTTCTTTTCGGCATGAATATAACCATTATTAATTAAATTAATTAAGTCATCGACAACAGGTTGCAAAAAAACATTAAGATCAGTAGGTTTTTGATATCCAAAATAAGCACCAACTAGATACCGAACGAAGTGAAACAGAAGAAATTAACGTAATACGAACGCCAAATAAAGAGGAAGTAATCCCGCGTAGTGAAAAAGTATTACGATTATTACGTACACAACATTTAAAATATAAGACAGAAAAGAAAAAACTACCAGAAACTAATATAAATCCGATGTGCAAACCGAAAATAATTCAAGAGCATATTTACGGCACCGCAAGCGGATCGAATAGAACAGCTGAGATAGAAAGTGACACCGCGATAACTAACACTGCGATGCTATATTGAAATAAGGTAGATATAAGAAACAATTGTAAAATGCGAAAATGTATAGCGAAAAAATATGTAGACGAAAATTCACGTATAGTTAATTTTCTTTTTCCAAAGGGGGAGGGATGTCGTAACCCGACCAATTTCTCAATATATTAAAAGATAAAACAATAAAGTTAAACAGAAAAGATTAAGAAAGAGCTGAGTAAAGCAATGCATTAAAATTAGAAAAGAGATCAAGGAAAGATAATTAAGAAAGAGTAAAGTAATAAAAGATTATTAATAAAATAAAAGTAAGATACGTGACTAAAGAGAAGGAAGTTACGGTCAAGTTCTCGGAAGCTGAGTAAGCAGCTGACTAGACAGCTGACGAGCGGAGCACGAGACATGCTCCGGTCAGGGACACCACACTCCTTCCTAATCAACGACCTAATTAATTAATATATATTGAGCGCGAGATGCACCGACGCTAGCTCAGTAATATAGCTCATTAACATCGCTCACTACTCGTTCACTAGCTCGCTCGTATCAACAGTATCGATATACCGTACATCGCGCCTGACTATTATAATCGCGAATAAGTAAAAGTGTACCAAAACCTGTGAAATATATTAATTTATACCTAACGTCCGGGAGTGTCTTATTTCGAGCGTGGATCCTAATCCTTTGGGCGTATAAATCCCTAAAGACCTCTTCCTTAGCGGCTAGAGGCACAACACTACCAAGGTCGGTCAAAATCTTTTACTACGCAGACGATATTGCGATCTACTGTTCTGATCAACATCTCGAACAGATCAAACTCCAATTAAACATCGCACTCGATAATCTACACCAATTCTTTGCAAAAATTGGGCTTGAAATCTCTCCATCAAAATACAACTTTACCATCTTTTCTACACTTAAACCGCGGAATCTTCGCATATTGCTGAACAAATATAAATATCAATGTGCAGAAATAGAATACATCAAAAAATATCAATTCACATACTTAGAATAATAGAGCTATAATGTTTTTTTTCTATGTGTGCGTGTACGTGTAAACATTTCTTTAAATAAAAGTCTTTATTGTGCATAATGGAAGAAAATAAAATCATTTAAAGAACAAAGATGTATATCGTGCACTTACTATCCTCGACATGTCTTACATTCTTATTTTCCGTAATTCTCGATGTTCCACTGCCTTGTCTAATTTCTCGATTCATTGCAACTTAGATTCCAAACACGTAGCACGTGGTCCTGAAATTTATTCTTAATTTATTATAAATTCTATGTGCTTTCTATTAAAATGTTACAAGAATATGTATTTGAAATTTCTTACCAATGTTACAGGCATGAAACTATTAAGTATTATAGGTATGTTTATAAAAAAATTATAAAAATTCAATAAAATAATAAAATCTACGTCGTCAATTCCGACGACGTCATACGTAATATAATATTATAGAGTTGTATCTTGTTCATTTTGCTTGCTCTTAAGGACCAGCGCACATGAAAATATTTTATTGAGTCTTTTACTTTAGAAATAAAGGACTCTGATTGGTTGAATCCTTTATGTCGCGTGCATAACGCATAATGCATTTTTTTGAATACACAAATTTATTTAAATTACAAAAATGCGACTTTCCCAAATCTTGATCCGTTAAAATTTTTTTCGGTATTCCGTGTTCAAGTACAATTTTTGTAACGAATTCTTTACTGACCGTGTTCGCTTCTTGGTTTGGAATCGATATCGCTTTGCTGAATTTCGTTAAATTGTCTTGGAATGTTAAAAGATATTTATTTCCGTTTGTTGTAACTGTTAGCGGTCCTACAATATCTAACGCGCATTTTTCGAAAGGTTTAGTAGGCGTATCCGTGATTATTAACGGTACTTTATTTTTTCGCGATAGTTTATTTTTCTGGCACAATTCGCATTTTGCAATGTATTTTTCTACATCCTTCGTTATTCCTGGCCAATTGTAATTTAGACAGATTCTTTTTATCGTTCGGTCAACTCCTTGATGTCCTCCTGTGGGTACATCATGATATTCATATAATATCTGTTTCTTGTCTTTCTCCGTGTATATTTTCTCTTCGTCGGAGTTTGTTTCTTCTTCTATTGCGAGGATCTCTCGTTCTTCCTCTTCTGTTTCATGCGCTTCTCTTGTTACATTGCGGCTCAGTGGCTCAGTGCTCGCGTTCGCTCGTCCGGCTTTATGGATAATTTCATAATCATATTTTTCGAGTTTTAATCTCCATCGGATCAATCTCGATCCGGGATCGTTCACATTAAATAACCAGATTAATGGTTTATGGTCGGTTACGATTTCAAATTTCGTACCTTATACGTATGGCCTAAATTGTTTTACAGCCCATACAATTGCAAGTAATTCTTTCTCGGTTGTATTGTAATTCTGCTCCGCCCGCGATAAAACTCTGCTGGCGTAAGCAATTGGCCAGTCGTTACCTACTTTTCCTTGTGACAATACTGTTCCGATTGCATAGTCGGAAGCATCAGTGGTCACTATGAATTTTTGATTGAAATCTGGATACGTTAGCACTGGCGCTGTCATCAATCTTTCCTTTAGTATTTCGAAAGCATTTTGCTGTTCCATAGTCCACTCGAATTTTTCCGTTTTCTTCGTTAATTTCGTCAGTGGCTTGGCTTGTTTTGAAAAATCTTCTATGAATTTTCTGTAATATCCGGCTAGTCCTATGAAAGATTGTATATCTTTTACTTTCTTCGGCGTCGGAAATTCCTTTATTGCCGTTAACTTTGACGGAGCCGGAGATATCCCATTCTCCGAAATTATGTGTCCTAGATAAATTACTTCCTTGCGCAAAAATTCGCATTTATCTGGTTGCAATTTTAGATTATTTTCTCGGAGTCTCTGCAGTACTTCCTTGAGTCTTTTATTGTGGTCCTCTAGGCTCGCTCCATATATGACGATGTCGTCTAAATAAACTAGACATTTAAGTCCTTGCATTCCGGTTAGAATTGAATTCATTAGTCTCTGGAATGTTGCTGGCGCATTTTTCAATCCAAACGGCATTCTATTAAATCTATTAAATTCGTAGGGCGTTGAAAAAGCTGTCTTTTGTTTATCTTGCTCAGCCATCGGTATCTGATGATATCCTGACGCTAAGTCTAGTGAGTCTAGTGATTTAGCGTTTCCTAACTGGTCCAGTATCTCGGTGATATTGGGCAGTGGAAATGAATCGCCTATTGTTAAATCGTTTAGCTTCCGAAAGTCTACTACTACTCGGAGCTTAGGTTTTCCGGATGCGTCGGCCTTTTTCGGTACCACTAATAAGGGTGCGTTCCATTGACTCGCGCTTGTTCGGATTATGCCATTTTTCAGCATTTCTTGCACTTGCTTATTTACTTCCGTCTTGTGCTTATCGGGAAGACGATACGGTCTCGTGTTCACCGGCGAGGTATCAGCGCGCGTGTTTATCTCATGCTCTACCGTCGCGGTGCACGTCAGTGGTTCTCCGTCCAACTGAAATGTATCGCAATATTCTTCGCATATCCGTAGGAGTGCCTGTTTTTCTTCCGTCTTGTTCGGATCATTTTTCAGCATTTCTTGCACTTGTTTATTTACTTCCGTCTTGTGCTTATCGGGAAGACGATACGGTCTCGTGTTCACCTCACCGGTATCAGCGCGCGTGTTTATCTCGTGCTCTACCGTCGCGGTGCACGTCAGTGGTTCTCCGTCCAACTGAAATGTATCGCAATATTCTTCGCATATCCGTAGGAGTGCCTGTTTTTCTTCCGTATTTAAATGTTGCGTGCGTAGTAGTTGTCAGATTTGTCTCGAGCTAGTAGGCTTAAAATTTTTTCTTGCTTGTATCGTGTATATTTTGGATTCGATTTCGCGTTCTATGTCTTCGAGTGTGACGTTCGGCGTCTGTATCTCGACTTCCGTATCGGTTGTATTTATGATACTAACGGGACACGTGTAATCCTTCGGTTCTACTAAGCAGTTTCCAAGGTAGATTCCTGGAGCTGTTTCCTCTGCTCGTACTATTCCTATCCGATTTTGCTTCGTTATCGCTTTTACGATGGTTTCGCTGCGCGGTTTTAGGATTGTTTTGTTAAACGTATGGAATCTTAGCACGGCTTCTCCTATTTTTAATTGATTTTGATTATAATCACAGGATACCGAATGTTGTTGAAGGAAATCAATTCCTATTATTCCTTCATATTCTATTGGAATGTCGTCTCTTACAACGTAAAATGCATGTTTTACCTTGTGATTTTCTATCTTGATCGTGGCGTACATTTTTCCTATGGTGTGTACTTTATGCCCGGTTATGCCTGTAAGCGCGATTTTACCTTCATGTATTAGTGTGTCATCCTTTAAATGTTTCAATTTTATTAATGAGATGGTCGACCCTGAGTCGTACAACATCTGTATTTTTCCGTCTTTTGCTTGTCGCATTGGTAATGTTATTAGCAATAAATCCGTTTTTTTCTGTGCGCGTGGCATATCTTTAATATGTGTAACGCGATACTCAGATGCAGGTCGCGGTTGTTTCTTTCTCGCTTTATCCTGCTCGTCTTCGCTGCTGCTACTTGCGCTATCGGCGTTCCTTTTCTGTTGTCGCGATTTCTTTCGGTCGCGTATATTTTCTTCGCGCGTTTTTTGCTGATTTCCGATTTTTTGTTTATCTGTACTATGTTTCGGTTTTCCGTTTAGGCTCCAGCATTCGTCGCGGCTGTGTCCTGTTCTTTTGCAATGCGAGCAGTATTTACTTATTGCGTTTATTCGCGAGGGTTTTTCCGGTTTCGGGAGCGCATATCGGCTACTTCGACAATCGCGTCCGTAATGTCCGTTTTTTCCGCATTTAAAGCATTGCGGTGTCGGGTTTCGACTATTTCGCGGGTAACTTGATTCGGTTTTATTTTTATTAACAAAACTACTCGTTCTCGCGGTTCCCGGTCTGAGCTTTTCTTCGGCGCTCGCGCCCGTTATCGCTTCTTGGAGCGTCGTATATCGCTGCGCGCGTACGAGCACTTGTAATTCGATTGCATAGTCGGAAGCATCAGTGGTCACTATGAATTCTTGATTGAAATCTGGATACATTAGCACTGGCGCTGTCATTAATCTTTCTTTTAGTATTTCGAAAGCATTTTGCTGTTCCATAGTCCACTCAAATTTTTCCGTTTTCTTCGTTAATTTCGTCAGTGGCTTGGCTATTTTTGAAAAATCTTCTATGAATTTTCTGTAATATCCGGCTAGTCCTATGAAAGATTGTATATCTTTTACTTTCTTCGGCGTCGGAAATTCCTTTATTGCCGTTAACTTTGACGGATCCGGAGATATTCCATTCTCCGAAATTATGTGACCTAGATAAATTACTTCCTTGCGCAAAAATTCGCATTTATCTGGTTGCAATTTTAGATTATTTTCTCGGAGTCTCTGCAGTACTTCCTTGAGTCTTTTATTGTGGTCCTCTAGGCTCGCTCCATATATGACGATGTCGTCTAAATAAACTAGACATTTAAGTCCTTGCATTCCGGTTAGAATTGAATTCATTAGTCTCTGGAATGTTGCTGGCGCATTTTTCAATCCAAACGGCATTCTATTAAATTCGTAGTGTCCGTAGGGCGTTGAAAAAGCTGTCTTTTGTTTATCTTGCTCAGCCATCGGTATCTGATGATATCCTGACGCTAAGTCTAGTGTGGTAAAATATTTAGCGTTTCCTAACTGGTCCAGTATCTCGGTGATATTGGGCAGTGGAAATGAATCGCCTATTGTTAAATCGTTTAGCTTCCGAAAGTCTACTACTACTCGGAGCTTAGGTTTTCCGGATGCGTCGGCCTTTTTCGGTACCACTAATAAGGGTGCGTTCCATTGACTCGCGCTTGTTCGGATTATGCCATTTTTCAGCATTTCTTGCACTTGTTTATTTACTTCCGTCTTGTGCTTATCGGGAAGACGATACGGTCTCGTGTTCACCGGCGAGGTATCAGCGCGCGTGTTTATCTCGTGCTCTACCGTCGCGGTGCACGTCAGTGGTTCTCCGTCCAACTGAAATGTATCGCAATATTCTTCGCATATCCGTAGGAGTGCCTGTTTTTCTTCCGTATTTAAATGTTGCGTGCGTAGTAGTTGTCAGATTTGTCTCGAGCTAGTAGGCTTAAAATTTTTTCTTGCTTGTATCGTGTGTATTTTGGATTCGATTTCGCGTTCTATGTCTTCGAGTGTGACGTTCGGCGTCTGTATCTCGACTTCCGTATCGGTTGTATTTATGATACTAACGGGACACGTGTAATCCTTCGGTTCTACTAAGCAGTTTCCAAGGTAGATTCCTGGAGCTGTTTCCTCTGCTCGTACTATTCCTATCCGATTTTGCTTCGTTATCGCTTTTACGATGGTTTCGCTGCGCGGTTTTAGGATTGTTTTGTTAAACGTATGGAATCTTAGCACGGCTTCTCCTATTTTTAATTGATTTTGATTATAATCACAGGATACCGAATGTTGTTGAAGGAAATCAATTCCTATTATTCCTTCATATTCTATTGGAATGTCGTCTCTTACAACGTAAAATGCATGTTTTACCTTGTGATTTTCTATTTTAATCGTGGCGTACATTTTTCCTATGGTGTGTGCTTTATGCCCGGTTATGCCTGTAAGCGCGATTTAACCTTCATGTATTAGTGTGTCATCCTTCAAATGTTTCAATTTTATTAATGAGATGGTCGACCCTGAGTCGTACAACATCTGTATTTTTCCGTCTTTTGCTTGTCGCATTGGTAATATTATTAGCAATAAATCCGTTTTTTTCTGTGCGCGTGGCATATCTTTAATATGTGTAACGCGATACTCAGATGCAGGTCGCGGTTGTTTCTTTCTCGCTTTATCCTGCTCGTCTTCGCTGCTGCTACTTGCGCTATCGGCGTTCCTTTTCTGTTGTCGCGATTTCTTTCGGTCGCGTATATTTTCTTCGCGCGTTTTTTGCTGATTTCCGATTTTTTGTTTATCTGTACTATGTTTCGGTTTTCCGTTTAGGCTCCAGCATTCGTCGCGGCTGTGTCCTGTTCTTTTGCAATGCGAGCAGTATTTACTTATTGCGTTTATTCGCGAGGGTTTTTCCGGTTTCGGGAGCGCATATCGGCTACTTCGACAATCGCGTCCGTAATGTCCGTTTTTTCCGCATTTAAAGCATTGCGGTGTCGGATTTTGACTATTTCGCGAGTAACTTGATTCAGTTTTATTTTTATTAACAAAACTACTTGTTCTCGCTGTTCCCGGTCTGAGTTTTTCTTCGGCGCTCGCGCCCGTTATCGCTTCTTGGAGCGTCGTATATCGCTGCGCGCGTACGAGCACTTGTAATTCGTCGTGTAGCCCGATCTGGTAATTTATTAATGCCTGCGCTTGGATTGTTTGTTGAATCGTGCGTTTCGATAATGCGGAGTGCTCCTTTCCTTCGATCATCGAGTCGTATAATTTCATTGCTAGTAAATCAACGCGTTGTCCGAAAGCGTGCGCAGTTTCATTCGACTTTTGTTTTAGCGAATTGAATTCAATCTGTAAATGTGTCGTGCTTTGTTTTGACTGGTAACAAGTCTCGAGTTGCTGCTTTAATTCGTCGAACGTTTGTATATCTCGCGTCTCAAAGTCCTGCATCGCTTTCCCTTTTAATTTTGTAAATAAGATGGCTTGAATTAACGATTCTTCATCTGCTGGGTTTATGTTTTGAACAGCGTATTTGCACGCGTTTAAAAATTCTTGCAGTTTATGTCGCGAGGTTCCGTCGAACTCGGGGATCATTATTCTCGCTTCCTTTAACGGTAGATAATTCGGGGCGACGCTTCGTCGATTTCTGATATCGCGTCTCGTTCGCCCATATGTTGTTTCAAACGCATCGTTATCGTTTTCCCTGCTAGTGTCTGTATGACGGGGTAATTGTGCGTCCGCGCTTTCTAGTCGCGTTACTCGTATATTTAACGAATGGATATCCGCGCGTATTTCATTCAAAATGTGGATTATCTGTGTATAATTTCCTCTTTCTTCGCGGTTGATCTCGGGAGGCGGCGTGCGGTCGGCCTCCGCTATATTTTGGTCCATTTGGCGGATGGATTGCCGCATGTTTTCTATTTCCTCGTCTACCGCGCTTTTCGGCGGGTTCGCGGGAGTGCGTTCTTGCGGATTTCGCGATTCGGCCATATTATTTTCCTGTTGGCTATAAATCTCTTCCGGATCGAACAGGTCGCTCTCGTAGGATGTTAACGAAAATTCGCGTCATAAAGATACTCTACTTGGAGTTCTGCTAATATACGGTCGCGTACGTCTAGTCTCGCGTTGGGTGTTGTCAGTGGGGTGAGTCGTATTACGCGGGAGTAGGTTTTCGTCCAAATTGTTTAATGGAAATTCGCGTTCTGTGACAACGTTTTCCGGTAACTCGGGCTCGCTTTCGCTCGAGTATTGCGTTTCTAAGTTTTTCCACTCGTTACAAAGATTTTCTCGCGGTATTAAGCTTAATTTAATCGCTCGTCGGGCTGGTTCGCTCAGTAACCATGATCGGTTCGCTATCGGTTTCGGTATATTCGAACCTTCCGACATTCACGCAGTGATAATTATTAAATTTTTTCGGACTTACAATATTATGACGGCTCGCATGATCGCTCGCTGTGTTAGTAGGTCGCTGACGCTGCAGTCCTTCGCTCGGCGGCTGATACGGCTGATGATGCTCGTCGTACGGCGGTCGTTGTCCGGCGTCGGTGCGTTGTCCGTGGTGTTATCGTAGGTCGCGATAGTTGGCGGCTCACGTTTCTGCTACAACTGTTGTGGCGATGCTCGTTCAATTGTCCTTGCGTTGTCTTCCGTCGATTGTGGTTTCCGTCAGCTTACGTTTTACGTGTGCTGGCGTGCCTGTCCTGTTTACACCCTGGGTGCTTTGCAGGTCTTGGGGAAGGCTTGTTGCTTCCGTCCGTCAACTTCAATTGAATTGATTGGAGGAGCAATTTGGAATTATTTTACTTCAAACAAGAAAACGGAATGGATTTATTATTTCTAATTTTTATTTTTTTATCTCATTATGCGTTAATCCATTCCGTTCTCTTGTTGGAAGTAAAATAATTCCAAATTGCTCCTTCTGATATTTAATATTTTATTCCTATTCCTAATATTTTCTCTATTGTGCGCAGGGCCTAAAGCCCGTATCAGACTACGCATTGAAAATTGAAGATTGACGATTAAAGATTGGAATTTAACTAATCAGAACAAAAGGAACTAAAATTTCCTTGTCCTGATTGGTCAAATTTCAATCTCAATGCATAGTCTAATACGGGCTATAAGGGCCAATTTCGGGCCAATTTCACCAAGCTCAGTTAGATGAACCGACGGTTAAAATTAGCAGGGTGGCCAACAGAAAATAGAGGTGAAGAAAAACCAAGTATTCATATCATTTCAGTTGGAACGATCTTGGATATAAGAACAAACTATGAATGCCGGCCATAAGAAGAAGAAGAAGTCCATGAATATATCTATGATTTCCTCGATATGACAAGTTTTGTAACCTAAATAGTCGCCAACTTTAACTATTAATATTTCGCTTCGTGGGGCAGAGCGATACTTTTTGCTATATTTTTTCGTTTTATGCAAAACATCGAATGAGCATAATTTTATCGATATTTGAGGTGGGGCCGATAAATTGAACAATTATCTAGATATTAATTATTGTGCTAGTCATGAAAAGATAAAGAACATTATTGTACGAGAATTTCTTACATAACTGAGCGAATTTGTTTCGTAAATTGATGGTTTCAAACACGCAATTCGTGCACATGAGGTGTTACAATTTCTTTTTATATTTTATTACAGATAAAAAAAACGTATGATTCAAGGATTTCTTTGATAGATCATAAAACTGCAACATGTTGGAAAACATGAACAAGGAATTGGCGTCTATAAAATCACATTATTTTCTTTACAATGCTGGTGAGTTGAATTGAAATTCTACATCTTCAATCATTGTGTTATATATAAATGTCTCTTGTGTTTTGTATTGATTGTTGTTTATTTACAGCGACAGCACCAATGGTACAATTTTTGCCAACAATCGGAAAGCAATTAGGCTTCTCCGGAACATTAGTTGGCACAATGTATACAGTATTACCAATTTCTGGTCTAATCGCGAAACCATTGTTTGGTAGTTTAGCTGACAAGTTTAAATTGCATAAAACTTTTTTTTTGATATTCCAAGCTGTATTGACAATAGCTTTCTTTTGTATTTATTTTATTCCTGAAATGGATAGGAACGCAAACGTTACTCTTATCTGTGACAATAACATACCATTTCTAGAGATTTGTCCACAGAAAGAATTTTCACCAAAAACATTAAATGCTGTAATAGTAAAAAATATCCATACTAACTCAGTTTGTCAGGTGTGTATAAATTGAATATAATTTTTCGTCCTATGTATTATTCTTTTGTGTATTAAATATATAGCAAAATTTTTTTTATAAATATTTTTTTATAGTTATCCTGTGAAGGAGTACCTCATGGTTACATAGAATTATCTGGCAAGAATGTTTCCATGAACAGTACATTCAAATTTAGTGCACAATTTGATGTATATCAAGATTTACTTGTAAGAGAAAATTGCTATGGAATATTTTGTCTGTTCTGTGGAAATGACATTAATATCTTGTCGCAAAAAATAATTTACAGACGAGCAACTGTGTAGATGTAAAAGTGCATATGTTTCTGGATGATGTTACTCAAGTTCCAGTTTGCGGGGACCGACTGAGAACTAAATGCATGGCAACCTGTCACAACAACATTGCATTTAATCATCTTTTACAAGAGGCCAAGAATTCGCACATTGATACAGAACAGTCTATATATCATTTCTATTTATTTTTTTGGACAGCCATAGTAAGTTGGATTGGAATGGCTGTCGTGGTCAGCATAGCGGATGCCATTTGTTTCGATCTGCTTGGTTTGTATTCATAACGCGTTTAACGTAAATAAATAACACTGATTTTGTGAAATGGCTATTTTTTCATATCATGAACTTCAGGTTATGAGAGGAGAAGCGATTATGGGAAGCAAAAGATGTGGGGCAGCATCGGTTTCGGCATATTTGGTATAAGCGCAGGCTACCTAGTGGACCTTGTGAGCGAAGGACAGTATGAAAAAGATTACACTTGTATATTTTACATTATGCTGATAGCTATGATCGCTGATATCATTGTAGTTGCTGTAACATTGAAAAAGGTATAAATGATTCCTAAATATATATAATTACATATACGAATTAGAATTAAGATAATGCAGAAGTTTGGTATACTTCTTGCTTATCAAAATAATCCGAAATTGGCAAATAATGGGAGAAAGCAGTATCATTATAGAAAAATCCAGAATGCTCTACGGGTGAACCTTCACTATTTCGGGAGCTATTGAGTGTTGTCAGAGAAGGCAGAGTATTGGTGTTTGCCTGGTGGTGCATAGGCGCTGGGATGTGTACAGCAGTTATTTGGAACTTTCTGTTTTGGTACAGTGAAGATATAGCAACCAGCTCTCATATTGCATGGATTAAGACTCTGCAGGGTCTTATGACTGGCGTTCAATGTTTCTTAGGAGAATTACCCTTCAATTTTGTGTCGGGTAGTGTATTGAAGAAACTTGGCCACATTAATGTCATGAGTCTCGTGTTGCTCATTTATGCAATTAGGTAAGAAATCAAAAATCTTTAAATCTTGTTACATATAATTTATTATTTTTACATTGTTCTATGATAAAAATATCGATGTACCGTCGCAGATTTATGGCATATAGCGTTATATCAAATCCTTGGCTGTTTTTAATTCTTGAATTGCTCCATGGACCCTCGTTTGGTCTATGTTGGCCAACAATGGTGTCCTATGGTGACAAAGTGACACCATCTGGTACCAAAGCTACTATGCAAGGCTTTGTCGGTGCTATCTTTGAAGGAATTGGTGGGTCATTAACTTTATATTGCATAAGAATGTTTCTTTTTTTTTTTGTATATATCTTAGCATAATTCTTTATTCCTTTTAGGAGTGGCAAGTGGTAGCTTCATATGTGGTTGGTTGATGGACACATTTGGAGGTGTTATATTACTAAGAACGTTTTCAGTAGGTGCACTCTTATGGTTGAGCGTATTTTGGTTGCTGGAACTCTTACTGAGGAAAATGAAGGCTAATCCATTATATCGAGGCCATAGTCGTGAGTAACGATTATGTGGATGTATATCAAAGTACATAGTAAATGAACATATTATTTTGAGATTCATAATTAAAACATATTGTATTCATAAATATTTAAAAAATTATATATTAAAATTATAATATATTAAAGAATCTGTCATCAAAATTGCAAATTTTTGAATATTCTATACATTGCATGTGTGTTAAAAAAATTTGCACTTTAATTAATATTTATTATAGCCATTTTTTCTTCCATATTTCACAATGTTTTTCTTATTATCATTTTTCAGATTTAGCAAATTATGCTAATCCAGACGATGCTATTCTTATGACGATAAGTCAAGAATTGCAAACCTATTAATAGAGCAATTTTATGTGAGATGAAAATATTGCACAGTTGAAATTGAACAAAATTAATTTTTCATTGCATATGCACCGTGTGCTGAAAGAAATATTTGTCTCGTGATATTTTGTCTTTTTATAATATTCACAAGATTTTCAATCATTCAGTATTATATGTCATAAGTGTAAATTATATTGATGTATACAATATCATTGTAATATATATTTTTCTAGATTATGTTTTTCGTTTATTTACCTTTGTATATTTACGCGTGCCATAAAGATGATAATGATTCCAAATTTCACAAAGATAAAAATATCACAAGTTGATAGCTGTGTGTATGATTATATATATTATACACACACTCGTACGCGCACACATGTATGTATGTGTATGTATGTATATGGAACATCAGAATATAAATTGTGAAATTAATAACATATCATATAATAAATATTCAGATATTTCGAATATTTAAGATTATGATCAATAAGTGAAATTTTCTATTAATTCCCGGATCTCTATGCGGGAAAATAGTTGATAGTGGATTTTACATATAGCATTGCAGACCTTTAATAGAAAAATGTAGTTGTCAATGAAAAGAGCGAATACTGAAATGTTACAAGGGAAAATTTCTGTGCATAATACGATTGAGAGAGAGAAAGAGATTAAAAAATTATCAAAATTGGTCAGCAAAATATCTCAACCATTTATTTTCACTATGAATCCATTTTCCAGAGATTACTGAATAACAAATTGTTATAGAGCATGCCTTTTTGATCGCAATCAGTTAATTAGCAACTTTCTTCCGAATCTTGTCTAAATTCTATCAATAAAAAGCTACAAATAACTTTTCTCATACTGTTCGTACTGCAACGTGTATAATCTTCGTGTAAATTCCGTGTATATCGTTTACCGACGATACATGAAACGGTTTTTGCTTTCCAGTGGCATTTAGTCTTGTTTCGGCATCGATAATCGTTGGGTGAGGGAACATGACGGCGAAGTGGCTCGACCGCTATTCGAGGGTTCTATCATAGCTTGCAGATTGGAGATTTCGCCTGTCGCGGTCTCGCAACAATCGTTCATGATGATTCCGCCGCCTGGATGGATGAACGCGAGGCTGCCCTCGCTGGACGAAGCCAAACTGGTCGATAGAGGCGGTGATCGTTCTTTAGGCGACGCTGAGGAAGCGGGATTTGCCATGAGCGAAGCATTGGAACACGTAGCGGTCTCCAATTTGCCGTGAAGCTCGAGTATACGACCTTCCAGTAGCAGATTGATCTCCACCTGCGCTCGATACTTTGATTCGACAGCTCCCAACTCGAACGCGTGCTGCTCCTTCGTTTCTTGTAAGAGTCGTTGCAAATCCACTAACTGAGTCTCTTTGCGCGCTTCTTTATTTTCTAACTCGCTTAAACGTGCCTTCAGTGCTTCCAAGTGCGATGTTCGCGATTCCAACTGTCGCCGAATATCTACAAAAAGAATTGATGATATGTGTGTAATTTGTAGCGTGCAGGAAACACTAGTTTTAATTTTTTTTTTTAATCTGCACATTCGAACGCTTACTATTTAATTCTTCTGTATAAGATTTTTGAACTTGTGTCGCTTCTTGTTTAACCGTCGGTGAAAGAATACTTGTATTTTCTTCAAGTCTTAATTGGGCCTATGCAAAGGTAAAAGAAATGTGTCCACAATTATTTCTCGTATAATATGTAATAACAATTTTTTACAAGTAATTCAACTGAAATTTTCATAACTAATTCACATTATGCTAAGATAATTTTTTAGTTCGAAATTTATACAAATCATATACTGTATAAATCATACCTCTCCTAGAAGTACAAATTTTTTCTGCATAATATCCACAATGCGTTCCAGTTCTTTACCACGATCCGCAGCTTTTAGAGCTGCTTTTAATTGGTGTCCCGCATTGAATAGTTCCGCCTCGGTAGAACGAAGTTGTTGTTGTATTTCAGTCGCTTTTTTTTGTTCGCTTTTCAATTCCAATTCAAGACATTCTAAGCGTTCCTTGAATGCATGACTTTGTCGTTGTTCTTCGATGCACTATATGCATAATAAAAGTGATTAGTCTTTTTTGTATATTTTTTTCAATGTCATAAAAATAAATATATATTTTAAAAAGTCATACTTTAGTTTGCCAATGATGCATAGTTTCTTTGTATTGTTCCTCAGCTTGATGTGCTTCCTTTTTATTATGTTCCAGTTGTGCTTTCAACGCTTCCACTTCTCTTTCTACCATTTTTAACCGATCGGTCTGCAAGAGAAATAATGCCAAATCTATTATCCAAATTGCGCATAAAAATTTGAATAAACGTTATCGCATGAAAAGAATTATCAACGGACCAAAGCAAGATTATGCTCTTCCCTCGATTTACCGAGCAAACGTCGATTACGTTCGGCATGGACCTCTCGTCTTTGCCTTTCAAATTGCA
This sequence comes from Formica exsecta, assembly GCF_003651465.1. Taxonomy (NCBI): domain Eukaryota; kingdom Metazoa; phylum Arthropoda; class Insecta; order Hymenoptera; family Formicidae; genus Formica; species Formica exsecta. The sequence continues at coordinate 17,032 of NW_021849247.1, forward strand.
GTTGCATTTGCATTAATTGAAGTAATTGATTAGTGCAGGTTGGATCTATACTATCATCGTCTCCTCCTTCTTCTTCTGCATCCTCCTCCCCTTTTTTCTTTTGCCTCTGCCTGGTATTGTTTGTTCCTGTAATAAACCACTTTGCTTGTCAGAGATATTTTCATTCTTACACGTTATATGTATGTTATTTTATATTTACTCGTTTTGTTAGAGAAGTTATTCACTCTTGTACAAGTCTCGATATACTGATCGAGCATGCTGATTGGTGATAGTCTTGAGTCAGAGCCCTCTTGGCTAAAATTTTGGATATTCTGATCTAACACTCCCAGGAAAAGATATTCATACGGAAATAGATCACACGTTTGAATGCTGACATCCTCGCATTTCGCCGTTCCTATTAATTTGGTTGGATTTATTACGTCTTCGTTATTACATTTTTTCTGCATTTCCATATCCGGACAAGATTTAGAGTGCCGAATCTGCGAGAGAGAGCATTTTTTCGATCAATTATTATAATTGTTGCAATGCAAATTGTAGTTGTATATAATAATCTTTGGGGAAATTTTTCATGTTCTTTTATATTCCTACTTTGTGTGTTACATTTGAATCCTCCGACGGGAAATGACATTGAGAATATAGTCGAAGTTCATAAATTTTTTGCGATATCGAATCGGCCAGAGCACTAACTGTATTTTTGTCATTTCGTGCTTCGGATTGTAATTCGACGTATTTTGGCATTTCAATTGTTCCATTTCCATGTGAACTAACTATCTCCAGTACCTATATTATAAAATTATATATAATATGGTTTTTGTTTTGTTCTTTTTTTATTCAATATAAATGATCCATTAGATAAATTGGAATTAAACCTCTTGATCTTCTTGCCAAGAATCATTCTTCCCGTTTTGACTTATCGCCATGTCTAAGAGCCTTCCATTTTCTTCGTTATTACTCACTAATTTTTGTGGCTGTTGAAGAACACTTTGTCTATCGGTCATAATCTTACTTAGTCTATGCGACAGAAATCCATGTGCATTTCCTACGATATCCATGCTTCTCACTGCACCAGTAGAAGAGGAATTTATCGAAGTGGGCGTTGATGGCCGAGAAGATGCACTGTTGCTCAACGCATTTAGAGCACGAACTGCATTAGATCCCAAAGGCGCTTGCCTCGTTGTTAATTTTCGTAGATCCTATATAAGATGTAATAAATATTTTTCTCTCTTTCTCTTTGAGAACACATGTATAAGAAAATTATTTTCATATACCTTAACAGGAGTAGTTTCAGGAGTAGCTTCGATAGCAGCCTCGGGCGGTGAAGTACCACTTCTATTATTATTAGGCGTCGGCGGGGCAGAGCGTGGCTCGTGGGATGTATTTTGAAACGGTGGACTATGTGGTGACACTGCCATGCTGGGTGACCAAAATGTATCATCTTCCCCATTACTTATCTCTACAGTTGTTACTCCTCCGCAGATATTTATCGACGCACAAGTAGTGGAAGATTGATCTGCATAGGTAAACAGGTACATAAATAAAACATAACTTTTTACATTATTTTAAAACATAACTTTCTGCATTTTTAGATATGAAGATGATAATGTTAACCTAGAGGTGGAGTGCACCGAGAATTAACTACGCTTAAAATTTCTTCTCGCCATTTGTCTAATGTAAAACGGCCACATTCTATCACAATATCGTGATGTTCCATCTTTTTCCACCTATTAAATGGAAAAGAAACGACGTATAAGAGTAACCTCGACGCACTGTGTAACATAAAATATATTATTTCTCATATATATATCAAACATGTATACCTAGTGGCTGAAATTTCTGCATCCTTGGATGCTGTAACGAGCAAAGGATGCATACGTACAGAATCCAACATAGGTCTAATAGTATGAGTAAATGTAGCCAATTGATCGCGTTGTATGTATTGTTGTTTCAAGTATGATATAAAGTTGCAAGGATACATCGCATACAGTCTATGAAATAAGCTGTATAATCCTACCTACAATGGTGGGATGATAAGTAAAATTTTGTTAGCTTTTCCATCTCTCTTATTTATAAACGATCATTAAATCACATCGTTATTCACCTGCAAATGTATGAGGTACAAATGGTCCTTGTCGATGACGTTCGGTACTGTACTGGTTGAAGTAAAAGGGGTAGAAGAAGAAAGTAAAGATGACTGATAATGATAATAAGAGGCCAAACGGCCAAATACCTCAAATATTTCTGGTAAATATGGCCCTAGAGCAGCAGGTAACATTGGTAACAACATCACTAACAAAAGTAGGGCACTCATAAGTGGTAATATATCTGCCTCCACCTTGAAAAATACGGTCTTGCAAAACTATCCATTTATTTAATTCCTCTTCAAATATTTATAAAGTTATTTCTAGATTGAATGTCATATTGTTCAACATGTAAAATTTTAATTGTGATTTGCATTAAGTACTATATAGTGAATAATTATTAGCATATAAAAAGTTATAAATATAGTATAAATTATTTCAAAGTAAATTATACATATATATGAAATGACTCGTAATTCTACAACAATAATTAAAGGCATATATGGAGTTCACAAATTGATGAGAAAAATTAAAAATATGTATATACATGTTTATGTATACCAATGAAGAAAGAAAAGAAATGTTTTACCTTAAGTAATTTAAGTAGATCTCTGAATAAAGCATGATTGGCTAGCTTGTACAACCAAGTAGGCTGACGTCTGGCTATATGCCCAAGTAATGTGAGCGCTTGTATTCTTTGTCCGCTATTGCCAGGTTTTGAAAAGACATCCGATAAACGATCCAACAGATGCTTGTCATGTGGATCTCGAACTCCTGCTAATACTTCGGCAGTCCTTAAGGAATTTGTGGAGAGATAATAATCAAATAATCCACTTACCAACCAATTGTCCTTAGCTGTAAATGTAATCCGTCACAATTAAAAAAAGTTAAGTAACTACAACCTAATTACTCTAACACACTAGAATGTGCACATATTACTTACTGCATAAGAAATGATCGTGAAATACTTTCTTGATCTCCTCGACCTCTCCAAGTTTATTGGATTCTAGCAGGTAGAATAATTCGGCAGCAGCACTGATACTCATTTTGACGATTGCCTTTAATGGTGGCTCGGCTCAAAAGGTGCTATTCTATCATGATCTTTTGATCAGGCGGTAGAAATCGGTCTGATAACGTCGCTTTGAGGCATCTGCCGCTTATCATGCAAGACAGGCATCATATGGAGCGATGATGCTAAAATACCTACCGAAGAAAAAACAAAATATATATATATAAAGAACACAAAATCTAGCAGATCGCTAGACGATCGTAATCTTCTGTATCAGTTAGTTTGCGATATTCTACCGGAGTACTAGGAGCAAATACCAATTGCGAGAATCAAAGAGAACGAAACAATCGAATCGAAGACAAGAATAATGATCATGCGAATTTGCGTACGAATTATCGTCGAATTTACACAGACTGTCAGCATGCATATTCTTTTTTCTTTACAATACAACGGAAGAGTGTTACGGGGCCGTGTAACCGCAAAACTGTCATTTGCATTAACGACCGGTCGGTCGATGATCCTTGCGAGACTCTACAGGACGCGGTCGTCGCGAGATCGAGTAACCGGATTGTAAATTCGGACGTGTCCGAGAATGAATTATTAACAGAAAATAACTCACCCGAATATCATCGAGTATCTCGAACAGATTTCCGTGAGTTTTATGGCGACTGGCGAGTGGTGGGGTGGGGAAAATATCTCTTTTCCGGGCTGCCTTGTGGCGTTCCTGCGGCAATATTTGAAATTACTTTGTTACCAACTTCATTTAGGGCTAATTTCACCAAGCCCGGTTAGATTAACCGACGGTTAAAATTAGCAGGGTGGCCAATAGAAAATAGAGGTGAAGGAAAATCAAGCATTCTTATCATTTCAGTTGGAACCCTGCTAATTTTAACCGTCGGTTAAGTGCCGGTCTACAATAAATGATTTAAGCCCTAAGTCTTAAGAAATTGACTAATCACAGTCGAGTATTCTCCTCATACTTGATTGTGATTGGTCAATTTCTTAAGGTTTAAAGGACAATAGGTGGTTTAAGCCCTAAGCCTTAAGAAAATAGACTAAGTGCCGGTCTACAATAGGTGATTTAAGCCCTAAGCCTTAAGAAATTGACCAATCACAATCAAGTATGAGGAGAATACTCGACTGTGATTAGTCAATTTCTTAAGACTTAGGGCTTAAATCATTTATTGTAGACCGGCACTTAACCGACGGTTAAAATTAGCAGGGTTCCAACTGAAATGATAAGAATGCTTGGTTTTCCTTCACCTCTATTTTCTGTTGGCCACCCTGCTAATTTTAACCGTCGGTTAATCTAA
>NW_021849247.1:21536-22600 GCF_003651465.1 Formica exsecta
CTCGGATTTGAACCCCGATCTGCGTCGTGAGAGACCAAGCGTTTTCCAATCATCCACCGCGCACTATTGAAATAAACATCAATGTTATCGGTACTTGTAGTATATTTACGTAAGATTATGTTAATTCCTTTTTAAATTAAAATTATTATTTAGCATTGCTCTTTACGATTTATTTTCTTTATTTTAAGAATGGGAAAGGGAAAACAATTTTTAATGCAGATATCTTGTACGATATAAAAAATATAATTTTATTGTACATAATGTTTAATGAAAATTATAAAAACATATACAAAAAGCTATTTAATCCGAAATATTCTCTTTTTTCTACAATCGTTTTATCAAACAAAATTCGGTTTATTGAAGTATTAATCTTGTTTTTTAATATTTATTTTATAGTATATATACTATAAACATCAATATGTGCTATTTTAATGAAATAACTTTACGTAATATATATGTCTAGAATATATATATGTTATTCTCGCGATAGAATAGAAAAAAAAGATTAATACTCCAATAAACCGAATTTTGTTTGATAAAACGATTGTAGAAAAAAAGAGAATATTTCGGATTAAATAGCTTTTTGTATATGTTTTTATAATTTTCATTAAACATTATGTACAATAAAATTATATTTTTTAAATCGTACAAGATATCTGCATTAAAAATTGTTTTCCCTTTCCCATTCTTAAAATAAAGAAAATAAATCGTAAAGAGCAATGCTAAATAATAATTTTAATTTAAAAAGGGATTAACATAATCTTACGTAAATATACTACAAGTACCGATAACATTGATGTTTATTTCAATAGTGCGCGGTGGATGATTGGAAAACGCTTGGTCTCTCACGACGCAGATCGGGGTTCCAATCTGAAGGATTTTTTTTTCCTACTTTTTTTTAAAGTTTATGATACATCATTACATATATTTATTTATTAAATGATTATATTTTAAGAAATATGTTTAAAATATTTATGTCTTTTTCAAACTATAATTACATATTACAAATTGTAAATATATGTAAAAAAATTTTATTACAAATAAAAATAGTTTATATAGTTTAT
>NW_021849247.1:23221-26847 GCF_003651465.1 Formica exsecta
AGAGGAGATCCGAGGATTAAAATAGGATATCCTCAGGATATCCTACATGTATGTCCTGGATGCCCTTTGGACATCCTAAGGACATTCTTGTGCTGTCTGGGAATTTAAACATATATATCTACATATGTATATACGCAAGTATAAAATTCTTATAAAGTGGGCGCTTATTAGCCTTGTTGCATTACTGCTGTCACGAGAGGCCAGAAAGCATTTTCAGGCTGTATCTCGGCCGTAAAACGATACGCTAGAGGAACAAGGATAGCACGCGATTGTCGCTCCTTGTCTGACATTATCTCCCAACAATCGCATCCGTGTGCTCAACGTATCGGTGTTGTGCCTTCACGGACGCTACACACATACGCAATGAAAGAGAGACGAAGACAGCGCAATCATCTCTCTTTGTCAAACGATCATTGTACTACCAGCATCGACAATATCGAAAAGTGGATGTAGCATATGTAGCACCCAAAATCGACAGGATCGAAAAGTGGATGTAGCACGGACATGAACCAATCGGCTGTTTTATTGGCTCCGAAAGTAGCCATGTAGTTCCAGGCGGCGTAAAATGGATGTACGTGATGCTAGTGTACGACCTAGAAAAAGCGTCTCTCGAAAAACGGCAGCATGGCGACTCTCATTCTTCTCTCTGGATGAACCGACGATTAAAATTAGCAGGATGGCCAACAGAAAACAGAGGTGAAGGAAAACCAAGCAGTCATATCATACCAGTTGGAACCCTGCTAATTTTAACCGTCGGTTTATCTAACCGGACTTGGTGAAATTGGCCCTTAGGCCGGTATTTATAGTCCGTTCTTATATTCAAGAGCTCCGTGAACTTGGCCCGCCGATTTTGAATTTTTGAATTTTTTTTAGATGGTTTGTAAGTCGTTTGTAGGTGATTGTTAGATTAACTAAAATGTTTGTTAGATCAGCCTCTGGCTGCAAAACAAAAAATAAAAATGACCGTAAAGTTAGCTCCCAATTTTTAATTTCAATTTTATTTAAGTTTCGCAGAAGGTCAATCGACGCAAAATCGTTTGTTGTTCACGGATATACTAATTAGAACGTTTGTTAGATCGTCGTTTCTTAAATAAAAGCTAAAAACCATATTTAGTAATTTTCTAGGGAAATAACCGTGAAGTTAACCTCCCCGTTTTTAATTTCGATTACTTAAGTTTTGCAGAGAGTAAAGGCTGGTTTATGCAGGCCGTAACTGTTAATTTATGCCGGAATCGTTAAAGTTTAACACTAGGATTACAATGCTTTACGCGGAATCGTTTGTTGTTCACGAATATACTAATTAGAACGTTTGTTAGATCGTCGTTTCTAAAAAATAAACTTAAAATCATATCTAGTAATAAAGTAAAAATCTAGTAATTTCTCTCTCTTATCTAGTAATTTCTTGCGCGGTCATTTTACCTAAATTGCAAAAAGTTTATTTTTATAACATTTTTACTCAATGCAGTGCTTAATCGATGCGAAATCGTTTTTTGATGGTAAATAATCTATTTATAACGTTTGTTGTAATTATTCGGGATATTCATGCGGAGGATTAATATCGGGATAATAATTTTTGCTGTTAATAACCTCTAATAAATATATTATTTATTTATCTTTTCGTATATATATGGCCAAATGTGGCTCAATGCGAGTTGTTAAATTGGATTTGCATACTTTTTTGTTCAATCCATTAAATTTTTGCCAAAGTACGCAAACAATGTGCGATGTAGTTACGAGGCAAATATTTAACAACACCAGGTAGCCTAAAACAGATGCAAGAAAAATGGTTTTTCATTACGTTTGAGTGTAACTATGTATGTTTTCCATTTAGCAATACAAGTCGACACAAGCGTCATTCTATCTTTGTTCTACATTCTATGAGAATAAAAATAGAATGACGTTCTGTCGATTTGTGTCGCTAAATGAAAAGCATCCTATAAGTATATATATTTTAAAATTGTTTTCTCGAATTTTCTATATCTGCATTTATTCTTTACATTCAATCATACTTAAAGGAAAATTATTTTATTTCAATTAATTTATTCTAACTATTACTTTTGCTTTTTTTATTCTTTATTATTCTAATAAGTATACTGCCAGCATTACGGATATGAAATGCACAAATGGTTCTTTTCCAGAAATAATAAATAAACTGCGTAATGTCTTAGTCAGATTTTTTTTAGTAATGTGATGAAATCTAAAAAAATTAAAAGTACACACATAGACAACTCTTAACATTAGATTATATAGATTAGATAATTTTAATCATTAGATTAGATAATAAAATTAAATGTAGCTATACTCAAGATTCGATGTTTCATTTCTCAGGTGGAGATTCATCATAATTGGAAATTCTCCCAAAGAATCGCAGAGACTGTTTTAAATTATGATGATGATGTACATCGAGTTCTATAAAGATATGTTCACCCAGTTGACTTGTACAAGTTAATTTTCCCAAACATCCGTCGCGACAACTTATGTTATATATTGGTGACCAGAATCCCAACGCTTCTTGTAGCGCTCTAAATCCTTTTTTGGAGATGATGGTGTAATTCGATGCTGTTGTAGAATGGTATATGGTTCGTTCGCCACACGTATAACATTTTTCAATATTGCGTTTGCTCGGGTTTGTTTGCAATATTTGTTTAATCAAGTGGCGATGTTATTTTCTGCGTCGATTGTATACGAGAACATCTTATTTGTGATGTGTTCTTGATTTGTGGTTCTTTGTGTTTTTGGCATACAACAATCGATTAAAATTTGTGCTCTTTGAGCCAACAAATTCTTTGATACGCCATTTGTAATAAAATTGTACACAAAATTTAGCGTACGGTTTGTTGCTTTCTGCAAAAATCGATGATATTCAACGTTATCGATTCCTGCTTCGCTCGGTCGTGATCAGGGCTCGTAGAAAGTATTGAGACACGCGATGTAATTTAAAATATAAAGAAAGGTTACTTTATTAGCCTCTATCGGCGTGGAATAATAATACAGCAATGCGTTACTGACGGGGCGCGGCTGTTATCAATTACGCAAGTCTGACAATGAGATGCGGTGTAGTGTACGCACCGCGGATATAAACACGCCAGGTAGGCGGCGCGGGGCGCGTGGTCGGTTTGTTGTGACGGCGCGTGATTCACAAAAACGTGTGACTCGGTTTAAATCGCCGAGACGATTTCTTATGCGAATGCAGTACTATTTATATCGCGTATTCCCAGATGTTATGGGATGCGTGCGATATCGAGAAATCTCGAACGGGCAGCGAACTCGCTGTGCCTTGCTCGCACGCAGAGTCCGGATTGACCAACGGTGTTGAGAAAACTCAACGGGGTGGCGAACTCGCCAACCCACGGTCCGTATGGGTGTAGTTCCGAAAAGTACTCACTCCCGATTTTTTTTAAACTCAGTATTCTTACGTATTTTGATGCGCTAATTACGAATATCATAGTGAAAATTGGCGACTATTTGATTTTCATGGTGAAAACCATGAAAAACCCATAAAAATTATAGTTTTTACGCTTATCTCAGTAAATACGGAAAATCATGATAAATGTTTTAGACAAAAGTTTTAGATCTCACAGAGATAAACATTTTATGTCCTATTCATTTTTACCGTACGAGTGATA
>NW_021849247.1:27159-29834 GCF_003651465.1 Formica exsecta
TTGAGATATATGTTTAACTTTGATCTTATCGAAAACTATTACTTGTACGGTAAAAATGAATAAGACATAAAATGTTTATCTCTGTGAGATCTAAAACTTTTGTCTAAAACATTTATCATGATTTTCCGTATTTACTGAGATAAGCGTAAAAAACTATAATTTTTATGGGTTTTTCATGGTTTTCACCATGAAAATCAAATAGTCGCCAATTTTCACTATGATATTCGGAATCAGCGCATCAAAATACGTAAGAATACTGAATTTCAAAAAAATCGGGGGTGAGTACTTTTCGGAACTTTATCCATAGATTTTTCTTGCGATCAATGTTTTTAACAGTTTTTAATGTTGTCAACAGAGAATTACTGGCATACAATGCCGCGCGTCTGCAATGTTCCTGTGGAGGTCGCTGTCATAGTGATGAAGCAATTCATTCATCTTCTAAGTACTGACGAACCGCCTCGATGGTCAGATCAAATATGGAAATTAATGTCAGTTGCTTTAAAGGACTTAGGGTATGAATGGGATTTTCAATGCGTTTATACAAATGTTGTGAATAACAGAAGGAACACTTTGACCAAAGCGAGAGAAGAAATGGGAATAATAATGCAAAAAGAAGACTGCAACAACAATTTTCAGGATGAATGCGAAGAATGCGACTTTACAAAAAGTCACAAAAGCAGTGATTCGGAGAATAGTTTCGGCTCAAATTTCAATCATAAATCAATCAAACACATGATTCTCACAGAAGAACAATGGATGGAAATAAAACCAGCAGATTCAGACACTCACCTTAAACTGAAACCAGGCGTGTGGACTAATGTTATAGCTTTTGCTATGTGGTCGCAGTTCCGCATGCCTTGCGCTTTTACATTTAAACGAGGAAAAATTCAAAAAACTGTAACAAGCCGCTTTCGCGAGGCGGTGACGGATAACTCGGTCGGGATCCGGGGCTCGTGAAAGGGTATCGAGCTATGAATGAATTACATGTCGAATTGTACACCATTAGCTTCGTTGGCGTTTGTAAAAGCAAAAAGTGTGGCAATAACATTAAAGGATTAGGTACAAAGAAAATCAATGAAAACGGTGTGAGATTTTCTATTAATACACACGATACTCGTGCAGAAAAACATGACATTGTTAAACGACCGTTTAATGGAAAAGGAGAATTGACGCATATCATGCTTTAAAAAGTGAAGGAAGTGAGAAATACAGAAAACGTGAGGCACAAAATTATATGTTACCAGGCGATATAGAACCACCAATTATACTACGGACAAACCTTCTTCCTCAAGCAAAAAAAGGAAGCATTCGACAAAGACCTTGGTATTAGCAAACAAGACAGTCGTGATCTTGTCCGCTCGATCGAGGAAATGAGCTTGAGTCCTCAATATCATGGAGCCATTCAAGAAGTCGGTGGTTTTCTGTTTCGAGTATTGTATGGATTACCAACTCAATTTTTCATGTTTATCAAGAGTATCGTCGAATAAAGAAAACCTGGTCTTTAATATCCATTGACGCAACAGGAAGTTTAGCAGTGTAGCCGGAAACAGGTCCCGCGGCTCACGGCTCAGCAATGGAGGGGATAACGCACACAAGCGCGAACCGTGTACGTGTGCGCTCTGCGCTTCGGCTAGCTTCGGAGAGTAGAGAAGTACAGACATATGTTTTCCGTCCTCTTCTCACTTTCTATCGAGCTGGCAACGATGGTTGCGTTCCGATATTCACTGCCAGTACTGAAAATTTATAGTGCACGTGACGTAGACTATAGATTTTCAGTACTGGCAGTGAATATCGGAACGCAACCATCGTTGCCAGCTCGGTATGTCCCACTCAAAGTGGCCACCCCATTTAATTTTTTGAATTAAAAGAGATAGAATAACAAATATATATATGTCAAATTAAATGGTTCGAACTGAACTCTATTGTGAGCATAGTATTTGGTTATATAAGCTATCTATGCTAATGAACGAAGAAATATGCATAATTTTTTTATAACCATGTGGATATTTCGACACAATAAAAGTTGTAGCGCTGTTTAAAACGAATACGACTACCTTTTTATTTTCGGCCCTGCGATATAGCTAGCTTTTGACTCGTGGGTTAGATTGACATTTATCATTTTGTCATATGATCATAATATTCGAGTCAGAAGTTGACCATATTGCAGGGCCGAAAATGAAAAGGTAGCCGTCGCCGGCAATATTTTAAGCCGATAAAACTTGTATAATATGTGAAATATTTATATTAAGTCATACATATCGTTGTATTTGTTTCAAACAGCGTTACATCTTTTATTGTCTCGAATTATCCACATCGTTATAAAAAAATTATGCATATCTCTCCGTTTGTTAACACAGATATAGCTTTTATAAGTAATATACTATACTCACAATAGATTTCAGTTTGAAACATTCAATTTGATATACATATATTTGTCATGGTATATATATGTTATGATATACAATTTGTTATATATATTTGTTATTATATTTGTATATGGTCTATCTTTTTTAGTTTAAAAGATAAAAAGAGTCGGCCACTTTTGGTGGGACACCCTGTATGTATAATATATAATATATAAATATAATATGTAACAATGCACCCCCCATTGTGACGCATTGTTACCCGGCAGTAGACCGCCGGAAGTCTGCCGCCCGGCGAACATCGGCCGGGCA
>NW_021849247.1:30600-37411 GCF_003651465.1 Formica exsecta
ATTATTCTGAACATAAAAGTATTACGGTAAGATTATCGAAAACTAAATATTTTACGAGATATTTTAATTTTTATATCAAAATATGTCAGATTAAAATATAAAATAAAAGTACTTAATGAAAAAATACTTTATTATAGTGTTTTGAAAAGCTCTCGAGATAAGCTACAAGAATATGCAATAAAAAGTAGGCAGTTCCATTTAAAAAATTGAAGGTGACCTTCACGTGACCTTCAAGCAACTATTCAAGGTCAAATTAATGACACCACCTTATGTTCCCCTCGAAACCATACAACTTTTGTCTGAAACATTTTTTTCTAAAATGCATTGTTTACGAGATATTTGACCGTTTCCAAACTTTTCTAACACCCTGTATATTTATATGCTAAAAATATCTCTATACATGTATTTATTGCAATACTGAATCATACTTGCATGTTGTTATAAATAATCTCGCAAATTCTTATATCTTCTATATCTTTCCGGGAAAAAATGGCCCATATATAATTATATATGAAATATGCTCATATATAAATATATACAAATATATATGATTATATATAATTATCATATGATGTATATATATAGTTCTATATAATCCTGTATGATGTTATATATTGTCATATATAACCGTATATGAGATTATATATATTTATATATAATTTTATACAAATATATATAATTATACATGGGCCATTTTTTCCCGGGTTATATTCTCATTTATTAATCCACGACATAAAAATATTATATATAATGTCATACATATAAAAATTTATAATATATAAAATATATAACATATAATATACAGGATGTCCCACTCAAAGTGGCCACCCCATTTAATTTTTTGAATTAAAAGAGATAGACCATAACAAATATAAATGTCAAATTAAATGGTTTGAACTGAACTCTATTGTGAGCATAGTATTTGCTTATAAAAGCTATCTGTGCTAATGAACGATGAAATATGCATAATTTTTTTATAACAATGTGGATATTTCGACACAATAAAAGTTGTAGCGCTGTTTAAAACGAATACAACGATGTATGACTCAATGTAAATATTTTACATATTATACGAATTTTATCGACTTAAAATATCGCGGGCGATGTTTACCTTTTTATTTTCGGCCCTGCGATATAGCTAGCTTCTGACTCGTTAGATTGACATATATCATTTTGTCATATGATCATAATATTCGAGACAGAAGTTGGCCATATTGCAGGGCCGAAAATGAAAAGGTAGACGTCGCCCGCAATATTTTAAGCCGATAAAACTTGTATAATATGTGAAATATTTATATTAAGTCATACATATCGTTGTATTTATTTCAAACAGCGCTACATCTTTTATTGTCTCGAAATATCCACATCGTTATAAAAAAATTATGCATATCTCTCCGTTTGTTAACACAGATATAGCTTTTATAAGTAATATACTATACTCACAATAGATTTCAGTTTGAAACATTCAATTTGATATACATATATTTGTTATGGTATATATGTATATGTTATGATATACAATTTGTTATATATATTTGTTATTATATTTGTATATGGTCTATCTTTTTTAGTTTAAAAGATAAAAAGAGTCGGCCACTTTTGGTGGGACACCCTGTATGTATAATATATAATATATAAATATAATATATAAAAATGTATTTTGAAGTTAAACATAAAATCAATATTGTCTTAAAATTAATATTTTTAATTTTTTTAATATTTTACATTATTATAAAGTCTATAAGACCGCCGTTTAATTTTCGTAATAAAAAAGTTTTTTTCTAAAAGTCGGCGCTGATGGGCCAGACTTTACTCAATAATAACTCCTTTATTAAGCGTTATAGAAAAAAATGGTACAGATCTTTTCTTTTCAGTTTGACCCAATGTAACTCCACCTTTCGTTTGGTCACTTACTTGTCGGACATCCTATATATTGTTTGATTCCAGAAAACCAAGATTTCAAAAATTGGAGGAACTACATACGCAAACAAAATTAGAAATATTATTTTTCGGGATGTAGGACGAAGACTACGAATTTCACCACATCTGTATCTAAAGTGCAGCTAACAACAGAACATGGGGAATATTCCGTGGTGGCACACTGGCCGCGTGACAAGGAAAGATGATTGCGTCATCTTTGTCTCTCTTGCACCGCATGTGTAGTAACGTCCGTGAAGGTACAAATACCGATATGTTGAGCACACACGTATGCTATTGTGGGAGATAATGTTAGACAAGGAGCGACAATCACGTGCTATCCTTGTTCCTCTAGCGTATCGCTTTACGGCCGAAATACGTACGGCCTGAACTTGAAAATGCTTTCTGGCCTCTCGTGGCAGAAAGCAGTAATGCAACATGATTAACGGGCACCCATTCCTTGAGAATTTTATATTTGCATATATACATATGTACATATATATATGTTTAAATTATAGTTAAAATTATGCGTGCAATTAAATATATTGTATGATGATCAATAATAATAGATAACAGAGTGAATAAATATACAATATGTAAGACACGGTTGCCTGTTAGACCTTGTGAGATTTGTTGTTTTGTTACTATCGATATTTCGTTTTCATATTAGCGAGATAAAGAAATAGCACGATTGTCAATCCTTGTTTGATATTACATTATCTTTTAACAATCTTAATCGCAGTTTCATAGACAATTATATTATCTTTTTTCATTTGTACCGATATCGCGTAAGCACATATGGGTATTGGTATATGAAAACATATATATAAATAATATATGTAATGAAGAAGTGCAAAATGTTCAGTCTATCATGTAGTACACTCAAGTTCAATTCCACAGACATCCCAACAAAATTTTTTTATGCGTTTTGTTATTACATTTGGTGTTTTGAGAATTATATCGAGAACAAAATTTGAAAATTTGGAAAATATGTTAATATTAATATATATAATATATTTAAGATAATAATAGCTTTTCTCTCCTAGTTGTTATTGGTTTATTACAAGATATATTAAATACATAAAATAAATTTTTTATACACATGTACAATTACAAAATGGTCAACATATTTTCAAAATTTTAATAATTATTCTAACTATAATTCTCACACAAAATGTATAAATAACGTTTACATAATAAAAAATATAAAAAAATTTTGTTGACATGTCTTTGGAATTGAACTTGAGTCTATTGCGTGATAGACTAAACACTCTTGCACTGAGCCATCACATATTTCTTGTAAATGCTTTCATATTATCAGTATTTATGTAGCAGATATTTTTACACGATAATATCGATATAATCGAAAAGAAATCAAGATAGCATACTTGTCGGTCTATAAATTTGCAATTACTGAAAGATAATGTAAGCCAAGAATTAACAATCGTTCTCTCCTTGTCGCTCTATCGTGCTGACAATACATAAAGTATCGATGAAAAAGCAACAAGTAAAAAAGCAATAAATTGCCAAGTCTAATAAGTGCCCGTGTTTTATATACTGTATATTAGTTCACTCTGTAAGTTATTATTTTACTGTTATTATTTATCATCATATAATTTTTAATCATATATCCCAGCAAACCACAGCATATAACATAGACGTATATATAATATTACACGAGTGTCATAAATGTTACATGTAATATTACTTGTACAGGTAAATGTTACGTTCTGGTACGGCTCTATGTCAGCAACTTTGAATATATTAATTATATATTCGATACATTTCAAATGATATGTTACTGTAACATAACATAGATATATATATTTTACATATTTCTCTAAATCATGTAATATAACATCCCAAGTAGCAAAAGGACGTCATAATGACGGTACATTTTAGTCATAAAATGACCAATTAGACTCCGAAAGGAGAAGATTACGTTGTCACATCTACGAGACGTCATTTTTTGACGTTCGTTTGATGCAAAAATAAGACCATCCAGAATGTATATATAACAACATATATTAAATGTAATATATATGTATATGTATATATATATATATATATATATACATATATATGAAACGAATAGGTGGACTCATTAAATGTTCTTTATCCGTATACTGTTCGAGGATATCTTAATTAGATAGTTAACGAAGTATGTTAAAAGTTAAGGCTACGACGCTCATACAAAATAATTACGAAATACAACAACGTGAATGTACGTGGTATTATCGATGCAGTCAATATCCTGTTGCGGTCGTTTCGTTTTGGGATTTTGTCGGCACACACTCGCGATTCTCGTCAAATTATATAAATGTCGTCGTAACTGAGGAAATGAAAAATCTATCAATGTAGCGTGTATATTGTATTTACGTATAATCGATCGATTATTTATCCGCGATTTCTCGCTCGAATGAACGAATGGATCGCGGCTAAAACAGGAACGAATTAGACAAAAATTTGACGATATTTACGCAACGTACGCACTACTAGTCGATAAAAGTCTGTTCGATTTTCGTTAAGGCCTCTCTCACACATATGCATACACATACGTACATTACAGGATAATGCTTTTCGCGTTATCGGTCGCAAATATTCGCCCTCGTTTCTAGTATCGCCTCTAATTTATAACGACGGAAAAGAGTCGCGGTCGACCGATTTCCATAATAGGAGATTTTCGGCACCGAATGTTCGAGAATCTAGGTGTTTGTCACACTTTTTCTTTGTTTTGATCACGCGATCACGCGCCGATCGGCTGATCGCGACGATGTTTATTCTCGCTCGGGTTTTGATTGCAGTTCTTACCGTTCAGATTTGTCGGTTGAATTTACAGTTTAATTTTATCGACTAAATTAAACGTTTCAATCTTGAACACTAACTAAGATTTAGGTTATTTATATTATCCAACATATTTATACTGCAACATATACCAATATGCAGTTTCTATGCAAAATATATGTAAAATAATATGCATTATATATACAAGATATATGTCAAAATAAGTTCTTGTAAAAAATTGTCTATTATATTATTAATGTTTACTTATATTACATTGGGAATGTTATTCATCTCTGAAACTGAGTAAATACATTTTTAAGAGTTTCTTTATTATTATAGTCTTATGTCGACACAGTTAATATAATTAACATAATTACTTTGAACATTTATATATTTATCAAAAAATTTATGTGTGAAAAATATTACGAAACATACAAAATAGATTATAATTCTTAAAATAAAATGCTATTTAAGAGTTATAATTTAAATCACAATAAATAACTAATATTTTCTCAAGATTGGAGACTAAATTGGTGACGCTTGTCTGAGAAAATCATCTTGTATGCAGAAAATGAACGTTCCACGTCGCAAGATGTAATAGGAGCGTATTTAAATTTACTCCAGTAGTGTGCTGGAATTTCAAGAAACCCATCAACATTGTTGCCTTTCAAAATTTCACTTATTTTTTAAATAATGGTGAATCCAGGATTTTTTTAAAGACTGAATCAAATTTAAAAAAAAACTTCTTTTCCATATTCATCTGGTATTTTCTTCATATTTTGCATAGTATTAGTTATTAGATCCATGGACTCAGTTAAAGGCATACCTCTCGTCTCTAACTTTCTTATAATTTCTGGTAAATATTTAAAGTGAATTTGAATATATACTAAATCATTTTCAAATCTTTCATTGAACCACCTGTTTTTTTAAATAAAAATAACCAATGTATAAACTGTTACGTCCAGACTCGGGGAAGGATAAGTCGACGGAAGGGCGCAACAACTATCTTTTTCGTGGAGTCGCCTGGACGTAACAAAACAAAATATTATACATATTAATAAATTTTACTATAATTTTTAATAATAGAAGAAAAAATAAACCTCTTTGACTTCAACAAGATGTTTGGAATAAAATAATGCTGCTTCCAACCATGTTCTCCATCTAGTTATAACTGGTTCAGGAGGTAATGATACTGTACCCAATTTTTCGCGATATTTTTCAACACGAAGTGGAGCTTTCAAAAATACTTTTTTGACCGATGATATTAATTTGTTAATTGATTAAAAATGTTAACGTATCTTTTCTGCGATTCTATTTAATCCATGGATTAAACAAATCAAATGCAACATTTTAGGATAAAATATTTTTAAATGATCACCAGCTTTTATCATATATGGAGCTGCATCTGTGACAAGTAATAATATTTTTTCTCCATTACCATTTGGCCATAATGTCAACAGTGCTGTATTGATAAATCGAACAATAGTTGCATGATTAGTTTTCTCCAATTGTTTACATGCAAGAAAATGAGGAATTGCTGGTTCATCTTCGCTCATTTTTCCAACAATTAAATTGGCTATATAACGACCAGAACTATCTGTAGTCTCGTCTACAGAAATCCAAACATAATTTTTACCAATATTATTACGAATTGTTTGAATTTTTGCATTGTAACATTTTTCGAGATAATTTTTTCGAAGCGTCGATTCATTAGGAATTTTCTGATTTGTATATTTTTTCAAGAAATTACTCCATACTTTATTATCAAGTGTATGCCAAGGCATATTTACAGCTACCATTGCTTGACACAATTCGAAATAAAATAAATTTTTGGTAAATATAGCGAAAAGGGGACCCAGCCCCAATGACCTCGACCTTGATATATGTAGTCAGGGACATAATTCTGAGTAACTTTTTCTTCTAATTTAATCGTCGCTCGTTGCTTATTAAAAAGTTATTAACAAAAAAAGTTTGAAATATGCCAAAGTACACGCCAAAGTTGTAGTTTGTAAGTTGTAAAGCGAGGTCTACCCTGCCTACCGGCGGGGTGGGTGCGGGAGGGGGGCCGAAGGCCCCCCCTGCACTCCCCCCTGTGTGTGTGTGTGTGCGC
>NW_021849247.1:39866-44466 GCF_003651465.1 Formica exsecta
CGCACACACACACACACACACATGCGTGGACCTCGCTTTACAACTTATAAAGTACATGCTACATTGTAAAGCGAGGTCCACCCTGCCTACCGGCGGGGCGGATGTGGGAGGTGGGCTGAAGGCCCCCCTTGCACTCCCCCGTGTGTGTGTGTGTGTGCGCGCGCGTGCTTCCTGTCCGTGCATGTACTTTGGTATATTTCAAACTTTTTTTCTCTCTTTAATAACTTTTTAATAAGCAACGAGCGACGATTAAATTAAAAGAAAAAGTTGCTCAGAATTATGTCCTTGACAACATATGTCAAGGTCAAGGTCATTGGGGCTGGGTCCCCTATTTGCTATATTTACCTATACAATTTATAAACTTGTTTAAAATACATAAAATATATGAAAATATGCAAAAAATATGCAAATATACAAAAAATATGCAAATATGCACAAATATGCAAATCTGCACATAATATGCAAATATGCACAAATATGCAAATATGCACAATATGCACAACTAAATATTCATTTTTAGAATGCTTTTTCGATAAGACGAATTTCTATTTTGATCTTACTTTCCAATCTGCTTTAAAAAAAAAATGCAATTACATAAAAATCCGGTGTCTAGTGATCATACACAAAAATTTATACATTGCTTTACTGGACATGTTGGTTCTTGACATGATCAACGTGTATTTCGCTTATCTGAGATATTTGAGTATTTGGAAGATCCGAATAAATTTCCCATTAATAGTCATTTAGTAGGCGATGCAGCTTATACTCTCCATGATCACTTAATGACTCCATTCCGAGATAATGGACATCTAACAGACCGACAAAAAAATTATAACTTCTGTCATGCTTTCGCTAAAATTTCGCATAAACGAGCTTTTGGCTTATTAAAGGGAAGATTCCGAAGTTTGCGTACTGTGCTTGATATGGAAAGAGTTGACATAATCCCGGATTTTATTAGAGCTTGTTGTGTGTTACACAATATATGCCTTTTGCAACATGACGAATTGTCACTTTCAGAAATAAATCCCACAGAAAATCCGTGTTTGTTTTTTTAATGTAATTAATACCAGAAAAGTATAAAATATATTTAAATTGAAAAACAGAAGGATTGGAGTTCCGAAAAGGTCCCGTCTCCGATTTTGATGAAAAGCTTCCTTTCAGGTTCAAATGAAAGATCCTAAAAGGAATTCTGGCGACTCCTACAAGAAAGTTATTTTTTAAGAGAAAATGGGGGTGTAGTTCCGAAAAGTACTCACCCTCGATTTTTTTGAAACTCAGTATTCTTACGTATTTTGATGCGCTGATTACGAATATCATAGTGAAAAATGGCGACTATTTGATTTTCATGGTGAAAACCATGAAAAACCTATAAAAATTATAGTTTTTTACGCTTATCTCAGTAAATGCGGAAAATCATGATAAATGTTTTAGACAAAAGTTTTAGATCTCACAGAGATAAACATTTTATGTCCTGTTGATTTTTACCGTACGAATAATAGTTTTCGACAAAAACGATGGATTCTAAATCTTATATCTATCCTCCTATCTAAGCATGTACTTTGTAGTACATGTACGATTCCACATGGGTTTGCAACTTTCCACGAAAAGCGAGGTTCCACGCAAACCTATTTGTCTAGTTTTTTGGTAGTGGAGCCCCCCGCAGGGGGACGGAACCCATTGTTTCTACGCATACACTTTTTCACGCGAAGCGAGGTTTCACATGGGTTTGCAACTTTCCACGCAAAGCGAGGTTTCACGCAAATTTATTTGTCTAGTTTTTCGGTAGTGGAGCCCCCCGCAGGGGGGCGGAACCCACTGTTTCCACGCATACACTTTTCCACGCAAAGCGAGGTTCCACATGGGTTTGCAACTTCCCACGCAAAGCGAGGTTATATATTGGGACTTCTACGCAGTACTGTCAGCCTTTGTAGTTTCACCTATGCAGCAATTGGTTTGAGATATATGTTTAACTTATGTCTTTCTCGAAAACTATCACTTGTACGGTAAAAATGAATAGGACATAAAATATTTATCTCTGTGAGATCTGTAAGAATATTGAGTTTTATCGAAATCGGAGACGGGACCTTAAAACAGGCTGGGCAAATCCTAAAGCTATTGCTTCAGAAGCTGAATCATGCAGTCAACAGGAAACTATATCTGATATTTTTCTTACAAATGATAATAAAAGAAAATCCGACAAACGAAAAATTGAGACCGTGTTAGGCGATTTTATGTCAAATATGAAAGAGGAAAAAAACAGAGAGAGAAAAAAAGAGAAACTAAAAAAACATGGTTTCTAGAACTGAGGGAACAACGGGAAAGACAACAAGAAACAATAGCAATTATGCAAAAGTTGTTAGAAGCTATCACCAAAAAATAATTTAATTTTTTTAACGGCAGTCTTAACGCTAATTTCTACTTGTGCAATTATTATAAAACTTTTATTATTTTTATTAATTATAATTATATTCTGTACCTGTCATATAGTAAGTTTTTGTTTATTAATTTACTAGAAAAGCAATCATTGCTGTGAAAAAACTATTAACTTAAGATGTTATAAAACATAGATAATCATATTATTTTATTTTATTATTTTTAAGTAAAACTTTTTATTTTTGGTTTTTAGTTACGTCGTTGAATTCGATATAGTGAAGATGTGCGTCTCGTTATTTATTCATATTTAGTAAAAATTCAAATTATTTATGTTATGTATAAGACAAACTGTCAGTATTGTAAGTGAAGTGCCTTACGTCAGTAAATAAATACCGCCTACAAAAAAAATGATTAAATTATTTTTATTCTAATCTTTATGATCATTGTTAGGAGAATTTAGATTAAAAAAAAACAGAGAAATTGGTGTAAAACAAAATTTGTTTATTTATACATTTTAAAAACATAAATTAAATAATAGTGATATAGTGAACATCAAATATTCTTCATAATTAGACTGTTCATAATTGTTTGCCTTTTAATATTACCATCCTCCATCCTATCAGATATCAATGTTGCACGGTGTCTATCTTCCTTACATACTTCATTAAAATTTATCAAATCGCCTTTCAAAATACAAATATTATGCAATACACAA
This sequence comes from Formica exsecta, assembly GCF_003651465.1. NCBI lineage: Eukaryota > Metazoa > Arthropoda > Insecta > Hymenoptera > Formicidae > Formica > Formica exsecta. The sequence continues at coordinate 42,955 of NW_021849247.1, forward strand.
GTAGTTATTAAGTTTTCTGGAATTTTTTCTATAGTGACCATAGCTAGGCAATCCAAAATGCTTCTCCATCATACTTTCCACAGTCCGAATGCTCTCAATTGCAATTCTTGCAGAAGACCGTTTATGCAAAAGTGTGTGCTCCCCGCTTTAGACTTAAGAATTTCATCCATACGGAATTTTCAGCGTTGTTTACGTTTCAATATGGCTGCCTTACTGTTCGATCGTAAGTGCCAGTCTACAATAGGTGATTTAAGCCCTAAACCTTAAGAAATTGACGAATCACAATCAAGTATGAGAAGAATACTCGACTGTGATTAGTCAATTTCTTAAGGCTTAGGGCTTGAATCACCTATTGTAGACCGGCACTAATTGGTCAATTCGCTTAAGCCCCGTCTACAATCAAGTCGGAAGACGCTTGTCAGATGTCGTTAGTCATATGTCGTAGCCGCTTGTTCGACGTACCAATCTACAATCGAGTTGTATGTCGTTACGGTGATTGATCAATTTGGGATAAGAAATTTAGAGGTCAAAGCCGAAATTGTGAACATAAATATTCATAATGGATGATACTGAACTGGTTGCGGTTTATAATAATTTATTATTGGCTTGGACACAAATTCAAAGAATACGAACAATTTTAAAGAAAAAACGTAAGACATCTCGAAGATGGTGGGTAAAACCTCATATTTCCGTAGATATGAGACACAATTTTGGGGCTCATCAGAAATTATTTAAATACTTCAAAACAAGTGATCATGAAGAGTTATTCAAGTTCACAAGGATGTCTGTTGAACAATTCGATATGTTGCATAATTTATTGAAACCAAAGCTCGAAAAGAAGAGTCACAGAAATCCTTTGGAGACAGAACTCCGTCTCGCTCTTACATTAAGGTTATACTATTAAATTTTGTAATTTTTTTTTCGGTAGATAATATTAGAGAGCATTTTATTCAATAATTGTTCTTTATTTTTAGTGTTACGTCCAGACTCGGGGAAGGATGAGTCGACGGAAGGGCGCAACAACTATCTTTATTTATCCCGAAGTCAAACGTCTCGTGGCGTTTGGTATCGGGTCGAACGAACTGACAGATCCGAAAAGCAGGTAAACGACTGAGTCGCTATTACACTGTTTCCGGAAGTTCGCTCGGCGGTCCCTTTTCGGTCAGAGAATTTAATCTCTTTTACGCGGGATGGGACCAAGTGCGATCTTTCTACTAGGAATGAGTGGGGGTTAATAAAGAGTTATTTAATTAACAAATATAAATTTATTCAATTTTAAAATGAATGATGGGTATACATGATTATATAAGATAGAAAAAAAAATAAAAATATATAAAAAAAAAAAAATAAAAAAAAAATAATAAAAAAAAATTTCTCCCCCCCCCTTTTTTATAATGTAGGAAATTATTGTTACCGTGAATATATATATTTTTTCCTTTTTTTTTCTCAGCTAAAAGCATTTTTTTTTTTTTTTTTTATTATTATTATTATTATTACTACAATAGTATACGT
>NW_021849248.1:0-453 GCF_003651465.1 Formica exsecta
TTCTATTATTAATTTATTTACAATTCAAATTTTCTATGCAAATAATTTTTAAATTTACAAATTAATAAAAAATACTAATAAAACTAGATAAAATAATGAATTTTTCTGACGTCATAATTATATAATTGTAAAATGGAATATTAAACATTAAATATATAATCTTTATTATTAAACAAAAACATTTTAATTTATAAATTAACACTAAAGATAAATTTATCCTATAAAATATATTTTATTTCGTATAATCTAATATATTATTACTTTTAATGTAAAATTATTAAAACAACCAAAAAATTAATAAAAAAAAATATTAAAAAATTTTTACACACAATTGTTCATTTCTTAATTATATTGCGTATAAACGTATATATAATATACTTTTTTATTAAAAATAAATACTTTTTTCGTTAAAATCAATCTCTGATTAAATTAAAATTTAATTAATCATGCGCA
>NW_021849249.1:0-1985 GCF_003651465.1 Formica exsecta
CGAGAATCAAGAGAAAGAAGAGCAAAAGGAGGACGACCGCTACGACAAAAAGAACGCTTCCGATAGCGAAACGCGGCGGCTTCTTGCCCCTGCTGCCGCTATTGGGAGCTCTCGGTTCTTTGCTGGAGGAGCGGCGGGAATCGCGAAAGCGGTGCACGATCGCAAAGCGGCGCGACGACAGTTGGAGGAATTGCAGCGTCACGATCGAGCAATGGAGGGTTGTGGTTTATACCTCGCACCGTACAAGCGCGGAAGTGGCGCGTCTACGACGAGAAGAAGAGGAAGAGCTAAAAAAAAACTTCGCGTAAACAGACGCTAGGAATTCTCCCATCCGTCGGAGTAACGACGAACGAACAATTAAATCGCGCGGCGATACTCTCGCGCGTGCCTTACTTTAGAGGTGTGTTTATGCGCGACGCGCTTCCATCGCGGGCGCGCCGCGATGAGAGCGGCATCGTGAATTTAGACGACGCATCCGGCCCGGATACTCATTGGGTGGCATATGCGAAAAAAGGGGGCGATGCGATCTATTACGACGGTTTCGGCAATCTTCGTCCTCCGCGCGAACTCGCGCGTTATCTCAGGCGCGATGCTAATATTCGATACAATCGTCGCTCCGAGCAAACGCGCGATCAGAATATCTGTGGACAATTGAGTCTTCGATTTCTCCGAGGGGTCGATTGGAGGAATCGCGCTCTATAATATCGACTGTCGCTCGTCGATCAAGCGCAGTTCGATTACTCTCGTCAATCATGTCGCTAACTCTTACTCTTTCCGGACGAAGCAGCATTCTCGCGGCGAGTTACTTTCCGCCTTGAGTACCGCTAATAACGACGAAGGACGCACCGATCTTCGTCGATCTTTAAGGTTTCGTAGTTAACGAGAGATTCGTCGCGAAAGAAGTAGCCGTGTTAAGAAATGGCGTGGAATTGACGCATCATATCATTCGCCCACCAATGTCTTGGGATCTTCTAACGAGAGCGGAAAAATCGCGAGCGTGTTGGTTGACATCTAATCATCATCAATTAAAGTGGAATGACGGACACGTGAATTTCTAATCAGGGCGAACTGCGACTCTTTTTCGAACGAATCGCATTTCCTTTTCCCCCACCCGCGCCGAATTCGTCAACGATAAAAATAGGCATTTCGCCGAACGCGCGAATCAATCACGCCCGGCGTCTCTCGATAGCTTCCCGCGTCTTTCCCCGCTCCGTGCGATGACTAACGCGAAGACGGTTCTTCTCGTCTTAGCGACAACGCTCGTCGCCGCGACGGCCGCCGCGCCCGTTGATTCGGAAAAGGTCGAGGCGTTTCGCTTCTTGCGCGCGTACGGTTTTCTAAAGGACAACGGAGAATCGTTATCATCCGATAACGCGACATCTCTGCGTCGCGCTTTGTCGCTGTTTCAGGAATACTATCAATTATCAGGAAACGGCGAGTTAGACGCAGTTACGCTTAGCCTTATGCGCAAATCGCGATGCGGTCTCGCGGATATTCCCGATCGCGCGTATATCCCGATCGCGCGAAAATGGCCGAAAACGCGCCACACGTGGAATTTTCAAGTAGCTAGCGAGGAACTCTCGCGAACGGCCGAAGCGGCGTTCGCGTTATGGGCGGTGAATTCGTCGCTAACCTTCGCGCGCGACCCGCTGCGACCCGATATATTGATATCGTACCGAACGGGCGCGCACACTTACGCGAATCGCAGGAATATAGGCATTTGCCCGGCGACCTTCGACGGTCCCGGGGGAGCCCTAGCTCACGCATTCTTTCCCTCGGGAGCGACCGATTTCGCGTCGGAGCTACACGTTGACGATTCGGAACCGTGGCACGTGTATCTAAATAAAAATCCTCCCAACACGCATCATTTGTTGCAAACGCTGACGCACGAGATTGGCCACGCTTTGGGTCTACAACACAGCATGCGCAACGACTCGATAATGTTTCCGTATATACCCGATATCGAGAATCAATTTCCGGTTAAG
>NW_021849249.1:3850-4687 GCF_003651465.1 Formica exsecta
CGTCGCTAACCTTCGCCTGCGACCCGATATATTGATATCGTATCGAACGGGCGCGCACACTTACGCGAATCGCAGGAATATAGGCATTTGCCCGGCGACCTTCGACGGTCCCGGGGGAGCCCTAGCTCACGCGTTCTTTCTCTCTGGAATGACCGATTTTGCGTCTGAGGTACACGTTGACGATTCAGAACCGTGGCACGTGTATCTAAATAAAAATCCTTCCAACACGCATCATTTGTTGCAAACGCTGACGCACGAGATTGGCCACGCTTTGGGTCTACAACACAGCATGCGCAACGACTCGATAATGTTTCCATACATACCCGATATCGAGAATCAATTTCCGGTTAAGTTGAGCATAGAGGATATTCTGGCTATACAGAATCTGTACGGGTTTCACGACGACGGAAACTATCCAACGGCGACTCCCGCGACTACCACGGCGCCCGCTACGACGAGTGTCGCGTCAATTGACCCCGCGCGTGCGGATCTCTGCGCTTTACGGCGCGTGGACGCCGCGCTGATAATGAATCACCGATTATATATAGCTAATCGCCGTAATGTGTGGTCAATCGACGTGATCGAGAAACGCTACGGTAGGCCCATGACGCTCACGGATTACGCGGCGTTTCTCCCAGCGAATTTCACGCGCCTATCCGCCGCGTATCGAAGACCCTCGGGCGATCTCGCGCTATTCGCGGACGATTCGATCTACCTCGCGAAATATCCCGGTCTTAAGCTAAAATCGGGTTGGCCGAGATATCTCCACGATATCGGACTTCCTCGAAATGTTAAGATTAACGCTGCGATAAACACGCACACGGGACGAACCTACGC
>NW_021849249.1:5426-11598 GCF_003651465.1 Formica exsecta
GCGACCTTCGACGGTCCCGAGGGAGCTCTAGCTCACGCGTTCTTTCTTTCGGGAGCGACCGACTTCGTGTCGGAGGTACACGTTGACGATTCGGAACCGTGGCACGTGTATCTAAATAAAAATCCTCCCAACACACATCATTTGTTGCTAACGCTGACGCATGAGATTGGCCACGCTTTGGGTCTACAACACAGCATGCGCAACGACTCGATAATGTTTCCGTATATACCCGATATCGAGAATCAATTTCCGGTTAAGTTGAGCATAGAGGATATTCTGGCTATACAGAATCTGTACGGGTCTCACGACGACGGAAACTATCCAACGGCGACTCCCGCGACTACCGTGGCGCCCGCTACGACGAGCGTCGCGCCAATCGACCCCGCGCGCGCTGATCTCTGCGCTTTGCGGCGCGTGGACGTCACGCTGATAATGAAACACCGATTGTATATAGCTAATCGCCGCAATGTGTGGTCGATCGACGTGATCGAGAGACGCTACGGTAGGCCCATGACGCTCACGGATTACGCGGCGTTTCTCCCAGCGAATTTCACGCGCCTATCCGCCGCGTATCGAAGACCCTCGGGCGATCTCGCGCTATTCGCGGACGATTCGATCTACCTCGCGGAATATCCTAGCCTTAAGCTAAAATCGGGTTGGCCGAGATATCTCCACGATATCGGACTTCCTCGAAATGTTAAGATTAACGCTGCGATAAACACGCACACGAAACGAACCTATGCGATCTACGACGACGACAAGGTAGCGGAGATTGACGAGTGCCGCATGATAGTCATTAGACACGCTCCATTAAAAGATATATTTTCCGGAATACCAACCGCGATAACGTCAGCCTTTCGATATATCGACGGCAATCTATATTTTTTCGCCAAACGTCAATTTTACGCCTTTAAACGAGCGATAATGTACACGACAATGGGTTGGCCACCGCAACAGCAGCACTCATTTGACAATCGATCGAGGCTAACTGAGTGAGACCGCGAGGATAGCGCAGGATACGCTAAAAGAGCTAAACAGGACAATGGGTAAGACTATTAAATGTTTATTCGAACTAATAATCCGCTAGCGTCGTTTCTCTTATCACCGGCATCCCTTTTTCAGACGAGATCGCGACCGAACGCCTAGATGTGACGCGGATGTTTCGATTGTGCGGCCGCTCAGAATCTTAGGAAGACGCTACGCTAACTTTTCCTCTATCCATCTCCCTCGGCGCCATATATCAGCGTCCGCTCGCGGAACTTAAGAATCGCGATAACGGATCACGCGCTAAAAGCAGCGCGAGAGATCGCCGTCACCTCCTTAAGGAACGAGTCGCGTCAAGGTCAAGTCGCGCCAAGGTCAAATCGCGCCGGGAGAAATCGCGACCTCAATCGAGTCGAGCGTCATCTCCCGGGCGATCTCGTTGATTTTGTTGGGCGTCTAGATAGGCCGGCGCTAACTCACTTTTATGAGAGCGAGAGAGATGGATAGAGAGATAGAAAAGGATGGAGATATGAGTTAGAACAGTTTGTTGACGGCTGAGGGGGACGCGAGGACAGGGGGGAGAGGAGGGGGGTACGTAGGGCGAGTCGGTAGCGCGACCCCCGATCGAGCCGAGCGCCATCTCACGGGCAATCTAGCGATTCATACCCGCTCCCTCCCGTGACATCACGCGCTCCCCCGACCCCCCTCGCTCCGCTTCCCCTCTCGCCCTACGTACCCTCCCTCCTCTTCCCCCCTGTCCGCGCTTCCCCTCTCGGTCGTCTACAAACTGTTCTAACTCATATCTCTATCCTTTTCTATCTCTCTATCCATCTCTCTCGCTCTCATTGTCAAAGTGAGTTAGAGGCGGCCTATCTCACCTACTCACAAGAAACACTCTCTCTGATAAGAAAAAGACACTTTATACGCTTGTTTCACAAGAAACTAACTGCGCGGCGCGTACCGACAATATCTACAGTTTGACCGTTAAAAACAAGAGAGTATCAAAACACTTGCGCATTGATAGTAGCGTGCGCCGATTTTGATACTTTCTTGTTTTTAACGGTCAAACTGTAGATACTGTCGGTACGCGCCGCGCAGTCAGTTTCTCGTGAAACGAGCGTTAAAGTGTCTTTTTCTTATCAGAGAGAGTGTTTCTTGTGCAATTTTGATTTTTTCCGCATTTAATTTCATTAAACGTGGAGAATGACTGGTGAACAGATGTACGTACAACATTATGATAAAGTGTGGGAAGATAGTTTCTTTGCATGTATTTCTAATAAAACGAAAGGGTGGTTGTCTTAAAAATCCATTCAAAGAAATAAAATATATGGGAAGGAACGATCCGCAAAACCCGGTCAATTTCATAAAGAAGTTTGAAAGAATTGCCGCGTACGAAGAAGTAGGATACGCAGAGCAATTATATTATTTCGGTTGTTGCCTAAGAGGCCCGGCATCAAATTGGTTCGATCTCAGGGATCCGGAAAATATAAACGAAGCGATTTACGCGTTCAAAGAGCATTTCTTGGGCGAAGAACAGCAAGCGCGATTCCGCGAAGAAATATATGCGGGATTTTATAGATACGACGGTAATATGTCGATGAGCGAATACGCGCTGAATTTGGCAAAACAAGCCAAATATTTAGAACCACCCATGCGCGAGCATGAAATAATCAGGTGTGTTAAGAGACATTTTGGTCCAAATATAGCGCGTGAGATAAGGCCATCGACGGTTAAAACAGTCAAGGAATTCGTTACGTTGCTCGACGAGATCGAGTACGAGAAAAAACGAGAAAGAAAGACGTATTCTATTAATAATAGCGAGAAAAGACAAAATTTTTCCGTTAGAAGTAATACGCAGCGAGAAACCGTTGGTAGAACGTCGAATATGCAGTCGAGATACCGATACGTATCAGATTACGATCGCGGTGGCGCGAGGTCGAGCGCGAGCCGCCTGACAAAGACGCGCGACGCAGACGTATCAGATAACGATCGCGATAGCGCGAGGCGGCAGACAAGGACGCATGACGTATCGTACGACGAACGCGATGACGCAACAGCCAACAGGTTCGTACCGGTGAAGCGATACCGGAAAATATACAACGGAATTATAACGCGGGACAAAAGAAAGACACCGTGATTATAAACGAATTACCGAATAACGAAGCGGTATTAAACAAAAGAAAATTCAATCCGTATGATAGTGACGGGGCAAAGCGAGCGTTCGACAAGTCTTTACTAGTTAAAGAAGATAACGCGCCGCGTAAAAATATAGCGTCGGTTAAAAATAACGACGACGAAGAAGAAAAACCGGTAACCGACGATGATAATAAAATCGTGATAATAAGGACAAAACAAATATTACGCGATGTCGACGAAGTTACGGAGGAAGACCAGAACGCGATAATCAAGCAGGGCACTCCGTACGTTAGCGTGTTAATTAATCGATTAGCGATTAAAGCGTTAATTGATACGGGATCACAGATCTCGTTAATTACAAAAGACGTATACGATAAATTAGCGAATAAAAACACGTCGATGCGATTAATTCCAATAAAAAAATTATCGTTGGTAGGAGCTTTCTCGGATCATGCGCAGCTAATAGCGAACCGAATACAAACAAGCTTTATTATAAATGAGAGGGAGTTTACGCACGAGTTTTATATCGTTAGAAACTTATCGTACGAGATGATACTCGGTATGGATTTCCTAGCCGAGCGTACCGCTATTTTAAATTGCGGTAGGAAATTAATAATAGATTTTCCCGAATGCAGTTCGAGTAAAAAAATAACGCTCAACGCGATTTCTATTCAAGATGCGGAAAAGCAATTGAATAAAATTTTACTAAAGCATGGCGAGCTTTTCAAAAACGAAATTGGTTGCGTGAAACATTACACGCATAAAATAACGGTTAATACGAATAAACCGTTTAAATTTAAAACTTATCCAGTACCGGAAATACACCGTGCTAGGGTCAAAGACCATATACTCTCGCTAGAGAGAGACAGGATAGTACAACGCGCTTGTACGCAATATATTAACCCGTTAGTTGTCGTTGTTAAAAAGTCGGGACAGATTAGACTGTGCTTAGACGCGCGGGAGATTAATAAAAGAATGACGAACGACCATGACCAACCTCCGACGATCGACGAAGTCTTCCGTAAGATAGGGGACAAAAAATTCTATTCGACGTTGGACGTGGCCATGGCATTTTGGCAAATCCCGTTAACAGATGACAGTACGGAATATACGGGGTTCAAATTCGACAACCAAACGTATGTTTTCCGTAGATTGCCTTTCGGACTGAAAACCGCGGGTGCGTCGTTTACGCGAGCGATGCAAAAGGCGATAGGGGAGGAATGTGAACTTTACAATAATTTATCTCGAATGACTTTACAATAATTTATCTCGACGACATACTCATTGCGTCGAACAGCTTATAGGAACATCTTTTTCACATAAGCTATGTTCTAGGAAAGCTTGAAAGAGTCGGTTTTAGATTAAACAAAGACAAGTATGAATTTCTTAAAACGGAAATCCGTTTTCTTGGTCACACGTTTGATCAAATTAAAGCCGAAATGAATGAAGATACTAAACTCGCAATTAACAATTTCGAGAAACCGCGTAACAAAAAAGCGATACAGGCTTTTCTCGGTTTAGTAAATTGGGATCGCAGATTTATTAAAGATTTAGCAAGGATGAATAAACCGCTAGAGAATCTTCTTAAAAAGGAAGTAAAATTCGAATGGACCGAGGAACTACAGCGTTCGTTCGACGAAATAAAACAAGCGTTTAACCAAGCACCGTGTTTATTTAATATTAAACCGGGACTTAAGTTCGGATTAAGCGTTGACGCGTCTAAATACGGTTTAGGGGCGCGTTTATACCAGTACGAGAGAAATGAACCCGAGAATGAATATACGGTGGCATACGCGAGCCGTAGTCTAAAAGGGGCGGAACTAAATTACACCGTAACCGAAATCGAGTGTCTAGCTCTAGTATGGGCGCTGCGAAAATGGCACACCACTTTTTTAGAGCGTCAAATCAAAATCCACACGAATCACCGAGCGTTGAAATTTTTAACCGCGTGCGCGGACGATAGCGCCAGGATCGCGAGATGGATGGCGTTCTTGAATGAATTCGAGTTAGAAATTTGCCATGTACCGGGAGTACAAAATAAAATCGCGGACACGTTATCTCGTAACAACGTCAAAAACGGTTACGTTAAAAAAGAAGGAAAGATTAAACGCATCGCGGCGATAAAACAGCCGGATGACGAAACCGAAACGGCGTCGTGGGTAGATTTACTCGTTAGGGCGCAACGCGACGACGATATTTTACAAAGATTAGTCGCGGAAATACCAGATGAATTCTTTGTAAGGGAAGCACTGATTCGTGTTGAAATACCGAAGGGGGAGAGAATCATGGTACCCGAGTCCGTTAAATGGGAACTCACAAACAGGGTACACGTTTATCTCTTACATTTCGGAACGGATAAAGTCGCTGAGTTCATGGAAAGGTATTTCATCGTAAAAAATTTAGAGCGAGTCGTTAGGGATGTAGTAGCATCTTGTAGCGTCTGCCAAACAACAAAATACTTCACGAGACCGACTCGTGGAATGGAATGTTACGATTTACCGAAACAACCGGGAGAAACAATCTCCATTGACTTATTTGGGCCTTTGCCATAAACGCCTCGCGGAAACAAATACATCTTAGTCACGATGGACCAATTTTCCAAATTTACAAAATTATATCCGATGAGGAATCAAAAATTAAAGTCAATAATAGATACTCTGCAAAAATAGAGCATTCCAGTAAAATCGGTATTCCGAAAGAGATCTTGTCCGATAACGGTGGACAATTTATCACATCGAGATAGCAGGAATTTGCCACAGAAATGGGGTTTTCCATAAGGAAGACGTCACCATACAACCCTCAATCCAATCCTGTCGAAAGGGTGATGAGGGAGCTAGGGAGAATCGTACGCGTCTACGCGCACGACCGTCAAACCAGGTGGGACCGAGTAATAAAACGAGCTGAGAGGACGATCAACTCAACGGCCCACAGAAGTACCGGATTCAGCCCGAACAAATTCTATCCGTGGCTAGACGAACAGCTATTCGTCGATCCGAGACTCAAACCAATGGAAGAAGAGGAGACAAACCGGTTCAGTGCCGGAGAGCTGCTG
>NW_021849249.1:11610-57323 GCF_003651465.1 Formica exsecta
ATTCAAGCGGCCAACGCGACGCTCCAGTCAAGAGCGCGACGAAGGAAAATCCAAACCGACAAACACGGAGAGGCGAGAAGGTACCAGCCAGGCGAGAGAGTATGGATAAAACTTCATCGACGCAGTGATGCAAATCGCCGACTTACGCGAAAAATTCACCTCGCATACGATGGACCATACCAGATTCGAGAAGAGGTACGAAGAAACGCCTACATGGTCGAAGATGTGGAAGGAAATGCACTGGGAACATTTAATTCCAGGCAATTGAAACCACACAGAGAAGCAACTCTAAACCAACCAATCGAAGTCAATGTAATTGAAGCTTCGAGTAAAATAAAAAAAATTGGAGCCGGAGAAATCCAGAAATTCATCTCCAATATGCAGCAAACACTGCGAGAAGAAGTCGTACTTACCGACGAGAATCCAACGCAGAATCCTACGCAGAGGGGTCCTGATGATCCACAGCCAAGCCGAGAGGGAAGCGAGAAGAACTTGAAAAGAAAAAACAAATCAATAATCAGTGAGAAAGGAACTAGACACATTTCGAGACTGATCAACCTGATTTTTGGGGACAAAGCTTTACCATTCTACGAGGGTCTAGCTGAGGGACAAGAAGTGAAGATTCACTTCGATTACAGAGGCGAATTCAACGCAGTATCACGTACGCTGGTGAAAAGCATTGAAACCAACATACGTAAACTGAATCACCTAACAGAATCAAAAAATATTCCGGCATACCTGAAAAGGGAAAAAAGAATCAGATTCAAAGCTGTGAAGTTGGACATAACTATATTCCAAGCCACAGCCAATGTGGAAGCTATGATTCTGGACGTGGACGAACCCTGCATCTTATTAGGGAAATTCACGTGCCGGGAAATCGGCAGCCGACTCAAGGAGAACCCAGCGAGGCATCCGTCATCCGGAGGGAACGAGTTTTTGTCCAGCCAGACAAAAAGAAAGCTAGAGGAGGACCGCATACAATCTCAACCCACAACCCTAAAGAGGAAGAAAGAAGATTGTGATAGTCCGAGTGATCCGTGGAAATTATTTGAGCCAGATGTTCAAATAATAGAGAATATCCACGACGAATCTAAGAAAGATTCGGTAGTGCGCGATTTTAAAATTGCGAAAGGCGCTAGAGTTGCGAGCGAGACCGCGAAGTCTATAAAAAGCGTCAAAGTGAAATATGCGAGCGATACAGTGAGCAGAACAGTCAATGATTCTTGTAGTGTTTTTCGTATCTACTACTATCTAGTGATCGCTATGGAGGTAGGAACGGAGAGTGACTCGTGAGGTTTTTGTCAATAAAGTTGATGGTTTTTATAACATAACATTCTGTATATATTTTCGTTAGATGTTACATGCGATAGTATTGGCGCGAAAAATAATCTATCGGAACGTATCGCTGTTGGCCTCCTCGTTTCCGCGTTTGCGTCGCTTGATCTCGACACCCTGTTGAGAGCCCTTGAGTCTGGGTCCCCTGTGTACCCTTAGCTGGGAGCTCCTCAGTTTGCGTCTCCACTGATCGGTATGCTGGAGGAGTCCAGGTAGGTAACCACCACGGAATCCGCCAGAAGGCTCTCTCGGCTGAGGCGTCTTTGGTCGCCCGTGACTCTCGTCAGACGACGAAAGGATTATGGGCGTGGCCGGTCGTCGTTCTGTCGCTTCTCCAGTCGTTGGCGAAGGCTCCAATCTTGCTTCTCCCTTGCTCCGCTGCCTCGTTGCTTCTGCGTCGATACTCCCGGGATGGGAACTGCGGCGTTGCGTCGGAAGCCGTCGTAGATGGTGCCGGAGACGATGCGCACAATCCTCGGCTTTGGTGGTGGTGCGTTAGGTAGCGTAGAAGATGCGCCCGAGCCGGAGCGCTTGACGCTATGCAATGGCGAGACGGCGCCTGAGATGTGGCGTCTGGCACCAGGCGAAGGCGAGGATACGCCGGAGCGTGGGCGTTTGCCGCCAGCCGAAGGCGAGGATGCGCCGGAGCGTGGGCGCTTGACGCCAGCCGAAGGCGAAGATGCGCCTGAGTTGAGGCGATTAGCGCCAGGCGATGGCGAAGATGCGTCGGAGCGTTGGCGCTTGACGCCAGCCGAAAGCGAGGATGCGCCTGAGTTGAGGCGCTTAGCGCCAGGCGATGGCGAGGCAGCGCCTGTCTTCCTCTTTGCTAGGAGGTGCAGAGGCGTCGGCCTGGTTCGCTGGCGTATGCCAATTTCTCCTTCCGGAGGAGAAATATTCTTCTGGATCTTCGTCTTGGCTGCTCTTGATCTCCTTGTTGACGTAATTCGGGCGACTGGGCGCCGTGTCGTAATGGTGAATATAGCGAGAAATGCGCTAATTAATGATCGTCTCGACTCCACGGGGAGCCTGCTTATCTTCCCTGCGGGTTGACTTTTGCTCACGGAAAAGCGTACCCGGCGTATGACGCCTAGCGGAGGTGCCCGGTACTAGCTGTGCACGGCGTATATGTAGCCGCCTGAGTGTCTTTTAGCTCACGGGTTAGCTAGCCCGGCGCGCGCCGCGCAGCGGCGGCGCCCGTGCTATCGGTGCGGCCGCTTATGCATTTGTGCGATTGAATTTTCGTCGCCATAATACGATTGAATTTTCATTGCCACAATTCTAAAGACATTAAGTTAGATATTACGAGCGAAAAAGCGAATACTAACTAAAGAAAATTTTATGAGGCAATTAAACTTGAAAACATTAGATAAAGACAAAGTAAAGTCATCGGTAGAAACAGTTTTTCTAAACTCTCCAGTAAGTAAAAATTTAGAAGAAACCGAATCACCTTTAGATAATGTTAGTAAAATTCAAGTAATAATACAGCCAGTAGTTTGGCGAACAATTTATTCAGGAATTTAAACAACTGGATACAAAAAATTGACAAGTTATCTAGCACAAGCTTCAATGAGAGTAATAATAATACTCTTTACAATTTAACAGATTTAAACAAAGATCTGGATAATATATAATCTAAAAAATTGCTAAGTAAAAACGGGGCCTAAGGAAACCAAGATGGCCACCACAGTCACGACGTACAGTTGGCGTGCAAACACGTAGCAAAGTGTGACGATCTTGCCGAAAGGAAAGAACGCAACATGGAATCCGAAGAGGCTAAAAGACAGCTAAGAGAAGAAGACAGGTTAGTTCGTGAATTAACAACCTCGGCCATAGCTCAAGCCGTTAAAATCGAGCGAGAAGAAAGGATGGCCATGCTTAAGAGACTAAGTGACCAGAAGATACTTACTTCCGAAATGTCACGAAGTCAGATGGAAACCTTGATGAGGGAAGAAAAACAAAGAACAAGAGACATTAATCAAGCGATTTTTGTAGCTCTCCAAAATCAAGACAAAGACAAGACTTATTATAACGAGTCTATCCTGTGCGGGGAGAACGGCGTAGCCGAATATCAGATCATGTCTATGATTACTGTCAGAAAACTGACAACAGAGGCCACGACAGACAAGCCTATTAACCTAAACGTTACAATGAGCGGCAACCAAATGCTGAAACACGTAATGTTTTTAGAAGAGGGGGATATAGTGATCCTAGGAGATATTAACAGAACTCCTGTGGCAGCCGAGACAGCCAAACCGAAAATAGTAGTTAATGTCCAAATAAAGCCACCGGACAAGAATCCTCCTGGAAAAGACACACAAGATAAACAAGCGGCAAAAACAACCCAAGCCACCGACTTACCTGTTGTGCAGAAGCTCTGCCGAGTTCCAAGCCCTCGACAAATCTCCTTGGAGGGGGAAATGAAGCCGGAGGACAAACCATCCTCGTCAACGGGGAACCAGGACAGCAGATCGCCAATCCTCTTGGCCACAAGAGGGAAAACGACCAAGCTGCGTCCGGAATACCGCCAGTCTGACAGTGACAGTGACTGGGAACCTGTCAGAAAGAAAAGAGTGCTTAAGAGATCCGGGCGTAAATAAGCGACACGTAGCTTAGAGGAAAATTGTGATAGTTCACCCAAGCGAGGTGATTAGCGCAAAGGACGCATAAACTGTGAAAGTTTATTATTTTATGTTTTAGTGCAGCGCGAACTATTATTTTATTATTTATTTGTAAAGCGCGACGTATAAATTATTTGTAACCGGAAAAGGTGCAAAAGTTTAGTACCCGAAGTACTACACTTAAAGTGCAGCACGTCTGAACTCTTTAGCATAGAATATAGTTTGTAAGAGAATATATATATTTAGGTTTTAGACACCCTGTACATTGTACTATATTAATTTTTAAGGAAAACGCGATCAGAGCGTATTTTTAGGTATCTACACCCGATGTGTAGCACAAACTATAGTTAAGAGTATGCACATGCGCGAAACCTCCCGGTAGGCGGTATTACCGCGGAAGGGAGAACTCCCGGTGGGAGAAACACAGAGTGGGGAGGCTATATAAGCGAGCGCAGAGCGTCTTTTCCCGGGAGAAACAAACGTGTAAAAAATACGTCTCACGAGTTTTATGAAGAGGAAAGAAACATAGTCGCGATTACAAGTCTCGATACGGTAGAGATTCGCGACGGTAAAAAATGGCAGTATTGTTTTAATTAACGTAATAGCGCGAGAGTAAGAAATCTTCGTACTGTGAAGATCCGCGTCGGAAACACAAAGTTTGTGATAATAAATATATTTTATACTTTTATATAGAAAAAGTAAGGTGAAAGTAATTTACTTACCTCAAATCCGTAAAATCCTCACCTGTCTCCGAGTGTCGATCCAGTGATATCCAGCGGGTAGTCCAGCAGTCCTTGGGCGTTGATCCGGAGAATCCAGCGATGACCTAACCTGAAACAGAAGAGAAAGGGATTAGAAGCGAAAGAGGACGTCTAGCTGTCTAGCAGCAGACGGATTGCGTCGTTCCGACGGAAGACTTGACGGGAAGTCAAGCAGATAATTCTCGTCCCAACTGTTTAGTAGTGGACGGATAGCGTCATTCCGACGTATCTTCGAAGCGTCGATCCAGAGATATTCAGTGGGTAGTCCAGAAATCCATGGGCGTTGATCCAGCGAGTCCAGAGACGACCTAAAACACAAAACAGAAGGCAAATAAAGAAAACTTGACGGAAAGTCAAGCCACTACGCAGCAGCGTGAACAGCAGCGCAACCGAGACGCTGAGCATACAATCCGACGGCAGACCTGACGGGGCACCGATCGTGGATATTCCTTGTTTGTTGGATGGTCAAACAAACTGGCGACCGTTATATTAAGGTAGGAAAACCTGCATACTGTGCAAATTCCACATCTCATATATCATTGTCCGGTCACAACCTCTTGTCCCTTTACTCATTCCAGTTTAAGAGATCGCACACTACAATCCCGGACGAGCCCCAAAAATTTAAAAAACAGTATGTTACGTCCAGACGCGAGGAAGGATGAGTCGACGGAAGGGCGCAACAACTATCTTTATTTATCCCGAAGTCAAACGTCTCGTGGCGTTTGGTATCGGGTCGAACGAACTGATTTGTTTTCCGATTATCTCTTTTATAGCTATATCAACATTAGTAATATATGTAAGAATATGTGGCCCACCATCGGTTTGATTGTTGCATCTCTTCTCATTCGAAAATTTTTGTTTTGCTCTTTTTTTCATATTAGGATATTGTTACGTCCAGACTCGAGGAAGGATGAGTTGACGGAAGGGCGCAACAACTATCTTTAATTTTTCCCGAAATTAAACGTCTCGTGGCGTTTGGAATCGGGTTGAACGAACTGACAGGTCTGAAAAGCAGGTAAACGACTGAGTCGCTATGACGCTGGTTATTCAGACGTTCGTTCGGTGGTCCCCTTTCGGTAAAAGAATTTAAGGTAAATATAGCGAAAAAGGGACCCAGCTCCAATGACCTTAACCTTGATATATGTTGTCAAGGACATAATTCTGAGTAACTTTTTCTTCTAATTTAATCGTCGCTTGTTGCTTATTAAAAAGTTATTAACTGTGGGTAAGGTATGGGATAGGAGACCTATCGTTTTTGGGATTCGTCGTAGGACACTACCCAATTTATCCTACTTGCAGGTAGATGAATGAACGAGTCGATTTCCATGTAATATTATACACTTATTTTTTCTATACACTAATAACGTAAATTGCGATTGCACGCGTAAGAACTATTATTGTTATTATTGCATCTGGGTTTATGTTTTCCCCCGCGTCTCTTCGTCTGAGTTGCGACGTCTGCTGTCTTCTTAAGACCCATGAACCGGACCGGACTGGTCTGAGTCCCGCAGGTTTTCTCCCTAGGAGTTCCCTTTATGGGCGTGATCTTGAGGGGAGAAAACAGCGGAGGTGGATTCCAGGTTGATGATGCCAGGATCTGCTCCCAGCGTGGCGAGAAGGTTGGTCGGTCCTTCCTCTGTTTGCGTATCTTGGTGCTGGAGTTGTTGGGTGCCTTAATGCCGAGGACCCTGGCCGTTTGGATACCAGCGACCCTGTGCGGCTGAGCGTCGGAGCGAGCTTCTACCTTTGAGTGGCCACAAAAGGGGGGCCAAAGGCCGGAGATCACCGGTGAATATGCACCGATGGGTGACAGCGATCCGTCGCTTACTGTTATTGGGCAGCAGGCCCCGGAGAGTAGGTTTCAGAAGGCGATGGTGAACGTGCGTTGGAGGATGTTGGCGACCTGGCGCCTGATGTCGATAGCGGGCGAGCGCTGGAGGACGTGGGCGACCTTGCGCCTGACGTCGATGGCGGACGGGCGCCAAAGGAGGCTGGCGATCTGGCGCCTGATACCGATGGCGAGCGAGCGCCGGAGGTTGTCGGCGACTTGGGGCCTGAGAGCGGTGGCGGACGAGCGCCGGAGGCTGTGGGCGACCTGGCGCCTGATGCAGATGGCGGACGAGCGCCCGAGGCTGTTGGCGATACGGCGCCTATCGGTCGGGAGTTGTTTGGTCGCTGAGCGCTATCCTCTACTGTCCTCTTCTTAATTACCCGGTGGAGTGGCGTTAGACGAGTCCTTCGCCGGAGGGCGATTTTGGCCACCGTGGGCAGCGTGATGGCGCTTTTTATTCGTGGCGTCTTGGAGATTTTCGCGGCGACTGGCGCCGTATTGTTGTCCAACGTAATGGTTTAAAGCGACTTGCGCTAGAAAGTAGACGACTGGCGCCAAGAACTTTCTTCGACCTCTTTCTCCGCAGGTGGTCCGATCTTTATTCCGGCCGGACGGCTTTCCTCTTGCAGGTTGGCCCAGGCGTCTTGCGCCGCCTAGCGGTGCCGCCCGCAACTACGCGCGGACGCGCTATATGCCCGCCGGACTGCTTTCCACTTCTATGTTGGCCCGAGCGCCTTGCGCCGACTAGCGGCGTTTCCCGCACTACGCGCGCACGCGCGAGCGCTTGCGAGAAACGATAATATTTCGCAAATATCACGCTGCCGTAATTTTGTGGTTGCTGTAGGCCGCCACATTAACAAAATAAGTTTGAAATATACCAAAGTATATGCACGGACAGGAAGCACGCGCGCTCGCGCGCGCACACACACACGCGGAAGGTGCACCCTTGCACCCCCCCGTGTGTGTGTGTGCGTATGTGTGCGCGCGCGTGCTTCCAATCCATGCATGTACTTTGGTATATTCCAAACTTTTTTTGTTAATAACTTTTTAATAAGCAACGAGCGACGATTAAATTAGAAGAAAAAGTTACTCAGAATTATGTTCTTGACAACATATATCAAGGTCAAGGTCATTGGATTTTTATTTCAGTTATTTTTCGTACATTGCTTTATTTTTATGTTATGTAAAATACATATAGGTATTAAAATTATATGAACAATATACAGGGTGTTCCATTTTAAAGGAGCCAGTCAAATATCTCGAAAAATATGGAAGATACGGAAAAACGTTTCAGACAAAAGTTGTTTGGTTCGAAGGGGGACATAAGATGGTGCCATTGATGTGACCTTGGATAGTTATTTGAAGGTCACATGAAGGTCACTTTTAATTTCTTAGATAGAAACCCCTATTTTTTATTGCATATTCTTATAGCTTACGTCTAGTAATACTTTTATGTACAGAACAATGAGACAAATCAATTAGTAAAAAAAAATAATTGTTTTTAAGAAAAAGTATGTAATTATTTATAATGTATTTATGTAATTATTTATAACGCCTAACTTGCGAATTACGGTGCAAAAGCACAGAGTAAGACTGCGTGAAACTGAAGACCGGAGAATAAGAGAGACGATGTGTTCGCGAGTTCTCTTTTTATAATTTTCTTTTTGGGGCGTATTCTAATTCTAAGAATGGGAATCTTCCAAAACTTTGACGAATTGAATTTGCGCGGAAGTGGAGATTTTCCAATCTTAGCAAATTAAAAATGTGCCAGTGTCTTCGTTAGGCGGGGTGTTTCTCCTACTTTTCACGTTTTACCCGTGGTGATCGTCCATTGGTGAGTTCGATATTTGTTCGAAGATTCCTTGCACGTGTTCAGATTAGAAAAAGGTCCTATTTTCCTATGATAATTTTTATTGCTATTGGTGCAGCTGTGTTTATTGAATATTTTTTGGAAAATTTTTATTATTATTGATGCACCTGTGTTTGTTGGGTATTTCGTTAGAAAATTTTATATTATTTTGAGGAAACCGGCATGGTTTCATCTTTTACGTTGGTCTGTTTACTGAGCGATTCGTTTGTCTCACCAATCGACGATCATTGCCGACACTTCGCGAAAGGAAGGAACCGTGGAATCGCCAGGACGTAACACTTTCTTTCTTTTTTTTGTAACTTATAAATTTCACAAAATAGGAATTATATTTATTTTTATCTCCTACAGATTTAAGAAACAGTATTTGGTTTTAATCAATTTTATCAAATGCATTCATAAAATATATATAAAAAAATGTTTCTCTTTCTGAGATAAGAAAAAATTCGATACTATTAAAAGCATTCATAACTGAATATTTAAATTTTTCCAAAAGATTAAATAATATTTTTTTTCATAATATAATTTCTTAGTCTTTATTCATATTTCAACCGTTTACTTGTAATGTAGGGTTTTAGAAGTAACTCATTCATTTTTTTTAATCATATACAGAATGCATGTAGATTAACTGACAATAAGATATTTTTAAAAGCATTATTGGAAAATATGTAGTCGTGTGTGTATATACAGTATGATCATACTTTGGATTATAACAATATTCGCGCATGGCATATCTGTCAATGTGTCAACGTTAAAACCATGCTTATTATCTATATGCGCTTAGTTTTCATGTATGTTACATTCATGGACGATAATGTGCCAAAGCGTACAAGCTGAACTAAAATTAACTGATTATCGGCGACATATTTCTCGACGAATTTGATATCTATTCACCAGATTTTGTGCGCATTTCTATCCGACAGACATGTGTCGTTATCGTCGCTGTTAATGATTATAAGCGTGTCGATGTTGAACGTAGCGTTTGCGTAGCATAATGATGACGTTTTAATGATATGAAACATAACGCAGAATGTGTTTACTAATCAATATCCAGTGATGCCTGGCGCACCACATTATCCAATTCATATCTTATTTCTTTTGTTCATAATATACTCTGCCACTGTACAGATTTTGTATGAATTATTTAACCTAAAAAAAATGAAGTTTCAACGAGGACGATACGCTGATACATGCCATCGTTCTGTGCAAATAGAGACCATGTAGCGCATATAAATTCTGCAAAGATACTAAAAATTTGAATGCAGCGTAGAGAGAGTTTGTGGTAAAATGTTTAACTTGGAAAAGCTTCCTCTTTTTTATTGAATTTTTTTCTTTTTTGCGATATGATGAAAAATAAAAACCATAATCCAAATTTAATGCATAGTTTTAATTTTAGATTGTTACAGAAAAGTTCTTCAAAAAGACTATTAAAACCGATATCTCGGTCTATTATATTGAACATCATTCTTCGACTTCTTTTCATAATAAAATATTGATATTATAGAAAATTTTATTTCCTCTTTTTATACATTTACATCTCAGTTACATTATGTCATATTTTTTATTTAACACACAATATAAATAAATAATTTTTTTTTTTATTAAAGCACAAAAAGTTGAATGTCACTGAAAAATTAAATGCAATATAAAAAAAGGCTTAAGAAAGCAAACTTTTGATTTATTCATCGATATATTATATAGGTATCTAAGATATATAAAGCATTTATCATATATATTTTAGTACTAAAAATAATTTTATTACGCTTTTACTTATTGTTAGAAATTATCTTAGCTTTGTCAGAGATTGCTTTATAATAGCTAACATTTCAAAAACAGCGCTCGTCCAATTGTGATGAGAAATAGTAACTTTTTTCTAACATATGTTGCAGTAACCTCAGAAAACGGAAGCGACTCACACATCACAACGTTTGTGACAATACTCTGCCTGGGCATGCTCCATCTGTTTCTGAGATAGTCACGGCACGTCTGAAACTACGAGAAGGGAGTCGGGCGTCGCATGATAAATAGCACACTAATCAGCAAGAGAAGAGGCTGAAGGAATAGACGAAAAAGTTTAAAGACCGCGTATGGATGGCGCAAAAACAAAAAATATTGTTAAATTAATAAATTACTTAAGCATTTTTTTTCTGTTCTTATTTAGTGCATTGAATTATTTTTTATTTTTTTTATTTTTTTAGGACGCGTTTTAAGATCGTGAATTCTGCAAGTTCCCCCGGTTTTCGTTCGTAAGATTCTTGACAGTAATACGGTAGTAACTTTCGACTGGTGATCCGTTTTTCAGTTCTTTGAACACTGCCATAGTAAGATTAGAATCAAACAGACGCCATTAACATTTAAGATCTTGCCGATAGTGAGATCGTTGATCGTTACCGTTATATATTTTTCAATCACATTTTTTATATAGCTCACACAAAATGAATGCAAACTTCAAAGCAATTTGAAATAATTTTTGTGTAAAATCAACATATTTTTAATGATAAGACCACAACTTGAAAAAATGTTATTGACGGTCTGTAGTCACTCTCACTCCTATTGTAGAATAAAATCAACATTTTTTCTGTAACCTTTAACAATAAATCCTGTCACTAATAATACAGAACATATCTATTGTGTAAAATTAAAAATAAATGCACATTATTTTATTTTAACACTTTTTTCAGTTGTTCAAATAATTTAACATTCGAGTTTAATTAATACAACAGCAATATGTTAAATTAACACATAAATGTTAAATATTTAACATAAAAATTTTTACCGGCATATTTTTAATAAGAAAACATAAATTTTCCAATTGTGTGTTGAAAAGATATCGTATCTTGAAGAATAACGCTAAGCATATATTCCGTATTTATGACAGCTATTTATAGACAATTTTTAATATTACATAAATCGTAATTACTCATTTTCTCACGAACGATTTGTCCTTATTTCTCATAGCCCGTTGTCGTTTCGTAAAAATTTTTTTTTTAAGCAATGCTTATTTGCAACAAACAAGAGGATATCGACGAAACTCTCGAAGCGGCTTTCGCCGACGACGATGCATTCTCGCGCAGCTTTTCTACAGTAGAAATTTTCTTATGACGATTTCCCGGTTCGTTTGCGGAGAAATTTCGCGTTCAATTAAACCGCTTCGCGCCATTTCGAGAAGTAACGTCCGTTCTAGAGAGAAGCGACGAGAATGAAGCCACCGAGGAAACACGTGTCGCACTCGTATGAATGATTCCTCTGTCCTCATATCCGTTACTCCTCCGCCTCCCATTACTCCGTCCCCCTTCCCACTTCATCATCTCACATCCCTTTTTCCTTGACATTTTTGCCTTATCAATGTAAACGGAGAAACAAAAGACGATTTAGAAAAGAAGAGGAAAAGACGATGTCACGCGAGAATAGCGAGATAAATTTTTGACCACATCTGCCGAGATTAATGCGGGAAAGGAGTGGCACCCATTTAACCACGTTAATATTGACCACGGTCCCAATTGACCACGTTGCGATTGACCACATTGATATTGACCACGTTGATATTGACCACCGTCCCGATTGACCACTGTCCTGATTGACCACAGTCCTGATTGATCACGTTGATATTTACCACGGTTCCGATTGACCACGGTCCCGATTGACCACGGTTCAAATTGACCACGGACCCGATTGACCACGTTGATACGTGGTAATCGGGACCGTAGTCAATATCAACGTGGTCAATCGCAACGTGGTCAATCTCAACGTGGTCAATCGGGACCGTGGTCAAACATGACGCTCCCGCGGGGAAGTTATCTATGATAAAATGACATAAGATCGAAATGACAGAGTTATAAATTGGAAGCAAATAAGATATACGTTCCCTTGTCGGTAAAACGAGAGGTCTCCCCTACGGCTCTTTCGATATACAGGGTGAGTCATTTTAATCAACGCACGCAAATATCTCGTAAAGTAAACAAGATGGTAATACTTTTATCTACAAAATAATGAGACAAATCAATTATTAAAAAAAAAAAAAAATAATTGTTTTTAAGAAAAAGTATGCAATTATTTACAAGCTCTCAAGATAAGCTACAAGAATATGTAATAAAAAAATGAGGGATTCCATTTAAGAAAACATCGATCACATTGACTTGGCCTTGAATAGGTCACGCAAGGTCAAGTCCATATTTTCATCATGTGTCCCCCTCTAAACCATACAACTTTTGTATAGAACATTTTTTTCCATCTTGTTTACTTTACGAGATATTTGCGTGCGTTGATTAAAATAACTCACCCTGTACATATATTTCCGTGTTGATGCATAACGACTTTGTTTGATGTAACTTCTCTTTCGTTTACCAGTCATTGACATCGTACGACTATTTTTCCCGACCACTATTGTGCGGCAACGCATGCGGAGATTGACAATAGCTTTTGTCGTCGGACGATCCAAGTTTTGTAGGAAGAAGCTTACTTGCGCACAGTACAATTGAATACGTTGCAATTGCACACTGTGATATTAGACACATAAAGTTGCGCACCGTTCGATTGGACACATTATACTTGTGCACAATTTGTTTGGACACATTTCATTTGCGCACCGTTCAATTGGACACGTTGTTTTTGGACACAACACATGTTTTTGTATAATTTGGAATACATACACACGCATGTATAATTTTGAAATTTTTTGACATTTATTATTAACTTCATTTGGTAAATAAACGTTTGTTACAGTTCGTTTACACACAGTTCGTTTGCACACAGTTCTTTTGCGCACAGTTCTTTTGCGCACATTTCTTTTGCGCACATTCCTTTTGTGCACGGTTCGTTTGCGGACATAAATTTTAGTTTTAAATCAGAAATAGGTTCGTGTTAGGTTATATCTTCCGAAAGTGTAGCCCCCCCCCAAGGGGGTTGGGGGCGGAACCCACTGTGTTCACGCATATACTTTACAACGCGGAACGAGATCCCTATAATTGTTGTGTGGATGGGAAAGTGTGGAAACGAACTGTGCGTAAACGAACTGTGCGCAAATGAACTGTGCGTAAACGAACTGTGTGCAAATAAACTGTGCGCAAAAGAACTGTTCGCAAAAGAACTGTGCGCAAAAAAACTGTGCGTAAACGAACTGTAACAGACGTTTATTTACAAAATGAAGTTAATAATAAATGTCAAAACATTTCAAAATTATACATGCATACATGTGTGTGTATGTATTCCAAATTATACAAAAATATGTGTTGTATCCAAAAGCAACGGTGTCCAATTGAACAGTGCGTAAATGAAATGTGTCCAAACAAACTGTGCGCAATTGAAATGTGTCCAATCAAACGGTGCGCAACTTTATGTGTCTAATGACACGGTGTGCAATTGCAACATGTCCGATTGCACTGTGCGCAAGTGAAGGCTTCCCAGTTTTGTATACCGTTTGAAAAATTTCTATCGCTCGCGTATATGTATTGCGCGTCGAAGCCGTGAAAAGAGGAGTGTTGCTTTCGAAAGACGAACAGGGAATTATTCGAATTCGAAATTAAATCCCACTGGCTGATGGAGAAATTCCGTAAAAACCCTGTGCGTGTCCGTATGTTTATTTGCATTGAAGCGGATTTAAAATCACGAGCGGACCCGATGACGGGCGATGATGCCGCGTAAAAGGCCTCGGCGGCTAAAACGGGATGGCTCCGTCGGAGGGAACGGATCTTCTGGCGCAAGGAGTCTCGCGAAGAAAGGCCGCAAAATCCTGCCTGCGCGTGCGTCCGAAATACACACAAAAAGCTTATGGGCACGGTACCGTATTGTCCGGCGCATTGTAAGGGGGATGCAAAGACAAGGGTGAAAGAGAAAGAGAGAGAGAGAGAGGGCGGAAGCGAGAGCGAGAACAAATGAAGAGCAAGCGAGATGACTAACATTATAGAGTTCCAGAATCTCTCTCGCGAGGCTCTTTTATCTCTAATCTTTCATATACAGAGTGTTCCAGGAGGAAAGGTCAATATTCTGGGAGGTAATCGTATCGGTCATTTTGAGGAAAAATGTTCATATGAATATATGTCCTATTCCCCACGGTTTCCGAGATAGAGCGACTTGAATGTACGTCTCGTGTATTCACTTTTCTTCTGTACACTTCAACCTTTATCCGTGAACCTGTACAGTGAAGTGTACAGAAGAAAAGTGAATACACAAGACGAACGGCTCGCTCAGATAATGGATGCTAGTGCCCGCATAAAGGAACGTCACGATGTACTCAGACGAGCAACACGCCATGTTCACACAACAGTTGAAAAATGCATTGATGTTAACGGTGGAATTTTTGAACATATAAACAGTTTTGCTTAAAATGACCGATACGATCACCTCCCAGAATATTGACCTTTTCTCCTGGAACACCCTGTATATGTATGATATATATTGTATCATGTTACTATAGAAAATAAGTTTTGTATTTTGCAACTTAGCGGTTTGAAAATAATTGTAATAGATTAATGAGATTTTTACGATTAAAATGACACCAAACATGACATAAATTGGATAATTTTTAATTAAACATGTTATCAGAATTTTACTTATTTAGTGAAAAATTATTCGATCTATGTCATGTTTGGTGTCACATTTTAATTGTATAAATCTTATTAATTCATTACAATTATTTTCAATTCGATAAGTTCCGAAATACAAAACTTTTATTTTTTATTGTAACATGACATATATATGAAAGAAATCAATCTAGCACATACATGCATCAATCGACCGTTTTAATAAAAAAATACAGAAATATTATGCATTTATTAATATATAATATGTTTTTACACATGACAGATCATCTGGGAATGGACTTTTACTCATCGGATGTAGAAAATGTTTCTCATTGAGCATGAAATGTTGATCAATAAAAATTGTGTATCTTCTTATCATTTCAAAGAACGAAAACAGAGCTTCTAATAACGAATGAAAAACAAATTTGATATTATCATCTGTTTTAAGATAACCTATGGCAGTTCTTTAATAAATCGTAATAACTTAATTAAGAACTACGCGATATAAAATGTTTATTAAAGGAGAATCAAATATAGAGATTATAAGATATTCGAGGTTTGATAAAAAAATACGCGGAAT
Source organism: Formica exsecta (assembly GCF_003651465.1). Lineage (NCBI taxonomy): Eukaryota > Metazoa > Arthropoda > Insecta > Hymenoptera > Formicidae > Formica > Formica exsecta. The sequence goes on from NW_021849249.1 coordinate 27,121, forward strand.
TATCGTTTTTCTCAAAAAATTTTTATTTATTCATCAATATTAATTTTGTCCCCTTCAAAGTAGTCCCCATTAGATTACATTTGTGCCAGCGCTTTTCCCAATCTTCGAAGCACTTCTGAAACGCAATTTTCGGTATGGCGTTTAGCTTCTTCAGCAATTCTGTCTTTATCTCCTCAATGTTGGCAAAACGTCGTCCTTTCATGGTTTTTTTTATCTTCGGGAATAGGAAGAAGTCGCAGGGGGCCATGTCCGGCGAATACGGAGGCTGAAGCATTATAACGGTGTTGTTTTTGGCCAAAAATTCACGAACAAGCAGTGAAGTGTGAGTAGGTGCATTATCATGGTGCAATTGCCATGAGTTGTTTCGCCACAAATCCGGGCGTTTTTTTCGGATCGCTTTGCGCAAACGGCGTAGAACTTCCAGGTAGTACTTTTTATTGACCGTACGACCTGGTGGCAAGAACTCATGGCAGACTATGCCGTTGAAATCGACGAAAACAGTGAGCAGAACCTTCACATTCGATCGAACTTGACAAGCTTTTTTCGGTCTTGGCTCTTCAGGAAGCTTCCATTGGGACGATTGGGCCTTAGTTTCAACGTCATATCCGTACACCCATGTTTCGTCATCAGTTATAACTCGTTTGAGCAGTTCTGGATCGTCGTTGACTTTATTCAGCAACTCCTGAGCAATATCCATTCGGCACTGCTTTTGGTCGAAATTCAACAATTTTAGAACAAATTTTGCTGTTACACGTCTCAGGCCCAAAACATCCGAAAAATTGCTTGGCCAAATGATATGCCAACATCATCAGCAACCTCTCTGATAGTGATTCGACGATTGTCCATAATCATTTTCTTCACTTTTTCGACGTTGTCATCGGTTGTTGATGTGCTGGAGCGTCCAGGGCGCTCGTCATCTTCAACGTCTTTACGGACCTCTTGGAAACGTTTGTACCACTTGTAAACGCTTGTTTTATTCATAGAAGACTCGCCAAAAGCAACATTCAACATTTCCAATACGGTACTGCACTTTATTCTATTCTTAAAGCAAAATTTAATGCAAATTCTCTGTTCCATTTTTTCCACAAGTAAAAAATTGCCGAGCACACCAAAATACGTGTAACCTTTTCGACAGCCAACAATAAAGTAAGCATCCAATATGGCTACCAATTTCAAGGTACGTCAGGAACAAGTGTACCAACACAACAGAAAAGAATTATGACAATTGGACTTATACAGCCCGCAAAATTCAAAAATTCCGCGTATTTTTTTATCAAACCTCGTATATACGAATCAGTACATAACGAACATAGAAAGTTTTTAAATTAATTTTTCTCGCGGATGCTTGAGAATTACATCGAGTAGCTTTACTTGTGATTAGTGGAGGTAATCACGGGAATAAAGGATATTAGTATAACATATGTATCAAGCTCATCAAAATCGGTCCCCTTGTAAGATATGTTTCTTTCTCTTTACTATTGCAAAGCTGCAAGTACTCTTGCAATATGTTGCAATAATATAAAAAAACACTTTTGTGTTATATTCAGTTTAGGTTATCATATTGTATTTGTTTTAGATTTATTTTTTAAATCTCCCGCCGATTTAACCTTAGGACATGTCGATAAATGACGCTTATGTCTGCTTTTGTTTTTTCCCGGTTCACTAACTTTTTTTCTTCTTCAGGTCTTAACGTTTGCCTCTTACACGTGTGTTAATAGTGATCCTAAATAAATCGTCCTTTTGTTCTACAACACCAACATCTATTTATTCCTAGCACTGAATAATCATTACAATACTTTATCATACTCTGTATTTTTTAAATTATTATAAAGCTTTTTTAAATTGTGGATAGGTACGGGATAGGAGATCTATCGCTTTAGGATACTACCCAACTTATCTTACTTGTAGGTAGATAAATGAATGAGTCGGCTTTTTAAACATAAAGTATATTTATTCCTACTCCTACATCAATAGCGCAAATTGCGTTTGCACGCATAATTGTCATTGTTATTAATTCTGTACATGGGCTTGTATTTGCCCCCGCGTCTCTTCGTCTGGGTGGAGGCGTCGGCCGTTCTCTTCAGACCAGGGAACTGGATGGGACTGGGTTGAGTTCCACAATGTCTCCTCCTAAGGGGTTTCCTTATCGGCGAGATTTTGATGGAAGGAATCAGCGGTGGTAGTTTCCACGTCTTCGCTGGGGACGCCAAGATTCGCTCTAGTTGTAGCAAGGAGATAGGCCGGTCCTTCCTTCGCTGGTTTCTCTCCGCGTGGGAAATGCTGGGTGACTGGGCGCCGGAGCGTGCGTTCTCCTTGGAATGGCCACTGAACGGTGGCCAGAGGCCGGAGACCACCGGCGAATCAGCACCAATGGCGACAGTGACCCGTCACTGTCCGTGATCGGGGAGCAGGTACCGGCAATCGTCGGGGAGCAGGTCCCAGTGAAAGACGGCGACCGGGCGCCTGATGATGGCGGACGAGCGCCGGAGGCTGTTGGTGATCGGGCGTCTAATGCCGATGGCGGCCGGGCGCCGGATGACGCTGGCGACTTGGCGCCGGATGATGGCGGACGAGCGCCGGAGGCTGATGGCGATCGGGCGCTTAACGCCGATGGCGGCCGGGCGCTTAACGCCGATGGCGGCCGGGCGCCGGAGGCGGTTGGCGATCTGGCGCTTAATGGTCGGGAGCTGCTTGTCCTTAGCGTGCTCTCCTCCACCTTCCTTCTCTTGATCACCGGTGGAGTGGCGTCGGGCGAGTCCTTCGCCGGAGGGCGATTTCTGCTACCGTGGGTAGCGTGACGGTATCCTTTATCCGTGGCGTCTTGAATGGTGGTGCAGCGACTGGCGCCGTATTGTTGACCAACGTTTTTGAAGCGACTTGCGCTAGAAAGTAGGTGACTGGCGCCAAGAACTTTCTTCGTGCTATCTCCGCAAGGGGTCTGACCTATATTCCGGCCGGACGGCTTTCCACTTGCAGGTTGGCCCGGGCGCCTTGCGCCGCCTAGCGGTGTTGCCCGCAACTACGCGCGGACGCGCTATATGCCCGCCGGACTGCTTTCCACTTCCCTGTTGGCCCGAGCGCCTTGCGCCGACTAGCGGCGTCTGCCGCACTACGCGCGGACGGGCGAGCGCTTGCGAGAAACGCTAATATTTCGCGAATATCGCGCTGCCGTAATTTTGTGGTTGCTGTAAGCCGCCACATAAATCTTTTTTTGACGAATTTCGTCTCTGACTGCCTTCAACTTCTCTTTGACTAATTTGATTAATTTAGTATTTGGAAAGCATCATGATAATCGATTTATTCTAAAATAAATTTAGTTTATTCTTAAAGTCTAAAGTTACTATTTATTTCCCTCTTCTTTGCGAGAATAATATTTTACATGTGTGCGTATATGCATAAAACAATTTCAATACTTATAAAAAGATATTTTGATAATAACATATATTATACATATATAATATATATTATACATATATTTTACATAGATCAGGGTTAGAAAGTAACGCGTTACTTGTAACATCGTTACCGTTACAGTTACTTTTTTTCGGTAACGACCGTTACTTTTTTCTGTTTGTAACGATAACGGTAACGTCGTTACATTTTTACAGTAACGGTAACGAATTAGCCGTTACTTTTATCGTTATTTTAATTTTCGACACAATTGGAATTTGTAAATTACAATTTAAATTCCTATATAGATAAGTGTATTAAAAAGTAAAGATATTAACATAAAAAATTAGAATCATTAAATAAGTTTAATATGAAAAACGCTTGCTATATAGAGACTAATTTAGAGTTTTTAATTGTAACATAGATTATTACATTTAATATTGATTATTAAATAATTTTATAATCTAATACGAATTAGCCGTTACTTTTATCGTTACTTTTTGGTTCTTTATTATCTTATAATCTATTTAATAGATAAATATATTTTTTGAAAAATATTTTGTAGCCTTCTATCATAGGCTGCATTCTGATAGCCACTGTCAGTATTGAAAATCTATAGTAACGTAAGTTATAGATTTTACAATACTGGCAGTGAATATTGGAATACACTCTTACAAAGAAGTCCCTTAGAACTCCTTAGCTTGCATCCCGATCTTGCCGCAAAAAATCGAGCGACACGACACATGGTCTTGCCGCTAACCGATCCCCTCCTGGGAAACCAAAGGGAAATAATAAAAAGACCCATCGCTAACGATCGGCGGGCAGTCTTTATCCTTAATTAATATTACGTGGGTAGTAGCGCTAACAGTCGCAAGTGTCAACAGCGAGTGTCGATAATTATTGTAATATCGAGTAGTCACACTCAGATTTACAGTGCCTCACCCGAGGCATAACAAAATTGGTGGCAGCGGTGGGACCTGCCAGAGGACGTCAGCGAGATCATCCCGCTAAGACCTGAAAAAGACACAACTGTATTCAAAAACGGGCACGTCAACAACGAATCGAATTAAAGTTGACGGACAGAAGCAGCCATGCCTTCCCCAAGACCTGCAAAGCACCCCGAGTGTAAACAGGGCAGGCACGCCAGCACACGTAAAACGTAAGCTGACGGAAACCATAATCGACGGAAGACAACGCAAGGACAACAGAACGAGCATCGCCACAACAGCTGTATTTTAACGGATCAAGGCACAAATTTCCTCAGCGAAATATTTAAAAATACATGTAAACTATTAAAAATAAATAAAATACAAACAACTGCCTATCATCCGGAAAGTAATGGCGTGTTAGAACGATCGCATCGAACATTAGCGGAATATTTAAGACACTACATAAACGAAGACCAGACCGACTGGGACGAATGGATACCGTTCGCAATGTTCACATACAATACGACGCCACACACATCTACGGGGTATACACCCTTCGAATTAGTCCACGGGCACCAAGCAGATTTACCTACGTCACTGACGAGACCGCCTAAACCGACATATAATTACGACGATTACGCGCAAGAATTGAAAGAAAGACTAAGGGCAACGAATCAGCTCGCAAAAGAGCATATCAAAGAAGAAAAACTTAAACTCATAAAATGAGAGCCGATAAGACGGTTATATGAAACATTTTAATATGAAATTACAGGATACTCGTCAGCGATAGCAGATTTAATTCGGGATGCGAAAGATGTAATAGAATATCTTACGTATGTACGCAAGGGCACAATGCACCCCGTACTAACACCTATTAGTGACATTATAACACATTTAAAAGAAGCAGCTATCCAATTACCTCACGTAATTATTGTAATATCGAGTAGTCACACTCAGTAAAAATCGTGGAGATCGAGGAGCAAGTCTCGCGACGTAAACCCGACTCCAAACACGCGCACGCGAGTGTCAGATAACGCGATACGCGACCCGAGTAGGTAATAAATACGAGGACGAATTATAACTAAGACCATTTGAAATGAATAAAAGTTTTATTTAACATAAAAAGTGTCCAGTGCTACGGGTAACCCGCCAGACGCATCCCAGATTCCTAAATCTTAATCCGGCAACGATCCCGAAATTTACCGTGCTTCACCCGAGGCATAACAATATACATAATTTTGTGTTCATGCTACATCTACATAAATAAATAAAATTAACAAGAAAAATTGTATCTGTTTCAGGACTAAACGATTTAAGTCTCGGGAAGATTATCAGCCCTTGGAATGATTCCAGGTTAGGCCTGATAGATAAGATATGATAAATAAGATATCGCTTCTAAAGTATCTGCGAAGCCTGTCCTTCTGTGGTTGCGGCATATCCAACATCGTGCTTTGCTAATATAGCCCAGCATCTCTCCTATAATACCTGCTGAAATGCCAATCGCTCAAACACTTAGGATTGAGAAACGACGCAGATATTGGCGCAGAAGATCGTGAACTTCACGATAATTGGCGGCAGACTCGTCCCTCATGAACGCTAGAATCTTATTTTCTTAACTTATGTTATGATTTTCTATCTTGTATAGATTAAAAATATATTATAAATATGTGAAAAAGTTTAAAGTTTGTATATTTATGTAAATGTAAAAAAAATATATTTTAATTAGTTTTATTTAATAAAAAATATATGTTTGAAAAGGCTGTATATATTTATTTAGATTGATGTGATTAATCTTTAAAGGTAGAATAAGATGAAAATAAAGAAAATTAAGTTTGCAATTTAACAAAATCCTTTGGGTTAATGATAATAGGTGTTGTCATTAACATTGTTTTGAAACTTTATCCATGTATGGCTTGAAATGATTTTTAAAATGATTTGATTCTTTATTGAACTTTACAAATTGAAGTTTTAGTTTGATGACATCCTTTTCTAATATCATAACAATTTTTATTGATTCTTGCATAGGTTTGATTGGTTTAATAGTCTTAAAGTCTTAAGAATTAACAGAATCCATTTTTTCAAACATGCCAAGTTTTTTAAAACAATTATTGAACTTTAACTTATTGGATCTTGGATATGTAGCTGAATGAATTACATACATACTATAACAAAACAGAAAGTTTACAATTTACCGTAAAACATTAAACACTTCATATTAGATAAAGATATGCAAGTTAATTTGTAGCACAAATTACATTTTTTAAATTTAATATTGCTGTTCTGACAGCTGAAAATTGTATTAAATGTACTATTTGTTGACAGAAAGAAATTTATTAAATTTAGATAAATTTTTATTTCAATACTCCTTTACACATAATTTATTTAGAACAAGTAAATATTTAACGATAATTTAAAAAGAAGACTTTTAACAAAGGAGTACTATTAAATGCCATTTGAATGAAAAAATTCAAGATAGACTAATTTCATTTAAAATTATACGTCTGAATATTCCCGTTGGCTGTTGAGCAATAGTTCCAACAGGCGGCCGATAAATGATAACGTCTTAACAATTTTCAATAAAAAAGTGCAATATATGATCAAAATAATGATGAAGCAACAAAGAATAATTTGAGAACAATCATTTTATATTAGACATAGTAGAAAAAAACTGCCAAAAAGATCAAAGGAAAATATTGATTAAACTCTTTGATAAAAAGTCATAAACAATAGAACTGTTATATTACATTTAAATATTCCCTTCTATTCATTGGCTGCTGTGCAATAGTTCCAATAGGCTGCCGATAGGTGATGACATCGTCATTTAACTATAAAATGATTAATTTATTAATTTTTAATAAAAAAAATACAATAAATCATTAAAGTAATGATGAAGCAATGAGGAGCAATTAAGGAGCAATCGTTTTATATAGGACATATAGTTGCAGAAAACTATTAGAAATACGTTTTTCAATGAAAATTATAGATTTTATATACGTCTTTTGTAAATATTTCAAAAAATATTAATTTTAAATTACCGCGCTATGGTACTCGTACGTATCATTATAAAGCATATCTTGCAGAATTTATATTTAAAAGACATATTATAAGTTTAACCAACATTTCGAAGCTTTTTTCGATATAATGAGTAAAGCATATCCATTATAATGACATTATAATAACATTTAATAAACTCCTCATGTACGCAAGTTTCTTTTGTTCAGAATGTCTTAGTTACGTGCTTGTAAGTGAGATTTGCTGAAAATTTTCAAAATACATCAAGGTGTTACGTGTCTGTAAGTGAGATTTGCCGAAAATTCTCGAAATACATCAAGGAAATTTAGAAACAATACTTCTTGGCTCACAGAGCTAAGATCGCTTTGTAAGCAAGTTTTTTTTTCGGAACGTCTTAGTTACGTCTCTGTAAGTAAGATTTGCCGAAAATTTTCGAAATACATCAAGGAAATTGAGGAACAACACTTCTCGGCTCATAGAACTAAGATCGCTTTGAAAGTGTCTCAGTGTTCGAGGTTAATAAAAAAAATTAAATTTATATTACTAATGTTAAGTAATTTCTTAAAAACGTGACTATATTAATATTTAAATAATATTAATAAATCTGTATTATTTCAGATTTAATGTTTGTTATATAAAGTATTAAAATTTAATAAAATACTTTGTTATAGCCCAAAACGGCTATAACCAAATTAGTATAATTATTAATTATTAAATATTATTTAACGTCTTCTGACTATAACTCGAAGCCGAGGAAGACGTATAAAGTTACGAGCGCAATCGCTGACAAAGCGAGCCACGCGCGGAGGCCACGCGATCGCGAGACTTGAAGAACAACGCGCCGGAAATGCAAGCAAAGAATATACGTAGCTTGCATCCGGGTTTTTTCCACCCGAAATCGAGCGACACGACCACCTATGGTCCTGTCGCTAAGCTATCCTGTGCATAATTCTTGTCACCTTAGCACTGTAACTTTTGTTGTTTCCATATTGATATCCTTTCTTTCAAATCGGGCACTGCAATTTCGAAAATAAATATTAATTTCAGATATATTTCTACATGGATAAAAAAACTTACAATAGTTTATATACATATTTTAAAATCGGCATAAGATATTAAAAAATTTCAATACGATACAATAGACTTTAAAAAACAGTCAAAAACTATATTATCTATGACACATCAAATATTTTTCTAATATATTTATGTATATGAAAATGCATTGTTATGAAATGTTACCAATATTTAGACTAAAAGAAAGTTGACTTTATCAAAAAAGAGAAAAATATGAACAATACACGTATTACTTACTTGGCACAAGCATATCTTCGCTAAGCGGCTGCCAATTAAAAGGATCCGTGGCACTGTTGAGTAAATGTCTAATGATAACTGCTTTGTCCACAACAATACCAGACGGTAGCTTGACTGGATCCTCCATAAGAGTGTCCATCAATGGATCCCGAAATTCCTCAGGAGCGTCGCCACGCGCGCGATTGTCTCTTGCGATTACCGCCGCACGCTCAGCGAGAGCTACGAAACTCTCAATTTCCGTCGTAGTTTTAATGGCGGATCTCTCTAATTCATTCGCAGCGTCGGTGAATAACTCGTTATAAAACAAATGCTGCAAAAATGAATTTATATATATATACATACATACATACAGTGTGTTCGAAAAGTCCCGGACCACCTGTTTTTCTCGGAAAATACGCATCGGACAAAAAAATGTTTGGAACAAAAGTTTAATATTTTTTAGGGAGCTATTCAACTCCGTAAAAGTTAGCCCTCCCCCTCACCCCCTTTAGGGTGGAGGAGGGTAACTGTGGAATTTTAAATGGGAACCTCCCTTTTTTTTTGCATATTCTTGTAGCTTACCTGAGAGAGGTTAAAGTGTCGTTACGCCAATGATATATGCTCGGCAACCGGGTTTTCAGGGGTTGGACCACGTTCAAGTAACAACAGCAATTAATTCTATGCAAAATATTGTCTAGTATTGATATTGTTATAGCCCAAAACGGCTATAACCAAATTAGCATAATTATTAATTATTAAATATTATTTAACGTCTTCCGACTATAACTCGAAGCCGAGGAAGACGTATAAAGTTACGAGCGCAATCGCTGACAAAGCAAGCCACGCGCGGAGGCCACGCGTTCGCGAGACTCGAAGAACGATACGCCGGAAATGCAAGCAAAGAATATACGTAGCTTGCATCCGGGGTTTTTCCACCCAAAATCGAGCGACACGACCACCTATGGTCCTGTCGCTAAGCGATCCCCTCCAAAAAACTAATCGAACAGGAGGTGATAAAACTACCCACCTCGAACGAGCGCTAGGCAGTCTTAATCACAAAACCACCCGAAACAGTTATATTCATACAATTATACAGCACATAAAAATTTAATAAAGAGCAACCGCGAGACGGACAATTGAAATCATTTTAATAAAAAGAGCGTCCCAGCTGATCTCGCGACGGCAGCCGCGATATCAGGCACGCGAAGCAATTCTATACCACGATAAGCCGAGTTGAAGTGCGAGAAAGACAAGAAGATTTAAAGCCGATGTGTACGAATAAATGACTATTTCTACAACTACTACAAAATTGTCCCCAAGAATTGATCCCCAAAAATTCGCTGTGCTTCCACGGAGGCACAACAACTTATTATTCAAGATGTTTTATTTTTTTTTTCGGTCACCCTGCATTCACCGGGTCTACCGGGGACCAGAAGTATTATAACCTGTCTAAAATAAAATAAAAGTAATGTCTTACTTACGAATATTCTATTATAAATGCAAGAATATATGTCTGTATGTTGGATTCCTCCTATGGTGATTCCTCCAGCGATGAATATCAGTATATACGCTTATTAATAATAATGACGGCTGATTCTGGATAAGTAGGTAGCCGGAACATAATAATAATTGAAGAGTCGTAATGAAACGGAATATAACACTTTATTTTAATTATAAGTTAAATACTTAATATTACTGACGTTAGACAAACGTCAGAAAAACTCGAAGTATAAAAGAAGTCTTTTTAGACTGTGCAAAGCTTTTCGACACGGACGCCGGATTACTAAGTCATGTTACTATATGTCTTATTAGTTTACTATATGTCTTATTAGTTTACGATATGTCTTATTAGTTTAACTGCCAGAATAGTAATACTGGTCGCTGGACTTGCTCTGGACTGCCTCGGGTCCCTGGGCTGCTAGTGGGAGTGTGTCATGGTGGGAGGGGCGTATCCTGTTGGGATACGGAACGGTTGGATACCGCTCAATTGGACACGTAGTATTGGACACAGAACGATTGGACACTGCATGATTGGACACAGAATTATTGGACACCGCACGATTGAACACCGCACAATTGGACACGCACACTGCACGATTGGAATACCGCACGATTGGACACCGGTAATTATGCATAAAGAGGGCACAAGCAGAAGCATAAATTTTAGTTTTAAATCAGAAATAGGTATGGGTTAGGTTATATCTTCCGGAAGTGGAGCCTCCCCGTAGGAGCGGGCCGAACATACTGCCTCCACGCATATACTTTTTAATGCGTAGTTAGGTTCCACATAGGTTTACAACTTTCCACGCGAAGCGAGGTTCAACGCAAACCTATGTGTCTAGTTTTTTGATAGTGGAGCCCCCCCGAGGGGGGGGGGGGCGGAACCCAGTGCGTCCAATTGTGCGATGTCCAATCGTGCAGTGTCCAATAATGCGGTGTCCAATCCTGCATTGTCCAATCGTGCGGTGTCCAATCGTGCAGTGTCCAATGATGCGGTGTCCAATCGTGCAGTGTCCAATCGTACGGTGTCCAATCGTGCAGTGTCCAATCGTGCAGTGTGCGTGTCCAACCGTGCGGTGTCCAATCGTGCAGTGTCCAATCGTGCGGTGTCCAATCGTGCGGTGTCCAATTCCAATAATGCGGTGTCCAATCGTGCAGTGTCCAATAATGCGGTGTCCAATCGTGCAGTGTCCAATCGTGCGGTGTACAATCGTGCAATGTCCAATCGTGCAGTATGCGTGCCCAATTGTGCGGTGTCCAATCGTGCGGTGTCCAATAACTCTATGTCCAATCGTGCAGTGTCCAATCGTTCTGTGTCCAATACTACGTGTCCAATCGAGCGGTGTCCAATCGTTCCGTGTCCAAACGGTTGTCACCCTGGTAGGAGCATGATGTCACACGGGGAATAACGGTTGCTACTGCGTTGCATCAGCTTCCTTGGTCTTCCGTGGTGAAGGCCAACTGCAAACTGTCAATCTTCTGTTATCTCATCGAGCGGGCGGATAAGAATATCGATCGGTGGCTAACTTGCATACCATGCACAGTCTTAAGACACTTTAAAATATTACAATGAATAAAATATTCCTTCTTATATTCCTAGTTCCTTACTGTTAATTACAATATTAATATAAAATCTTATGGTATTTAGAGCTAATGTATGTGTGTAAAATGTTGGTATTATAATACATAAAGTTTTTCATATTTAGTGCGTTATAATATACAGGGTGTCCCGCAACGTGATGTCCACATGGAAACTGTGTATTCTTTTTGTCATTCTAAGTCAAAAAGTTTTGATACACATATGCCCGAAAGTCGATTGTTTCAAAGTTATAGCGAAAAAAAAAATTGCATAAAATAAGAACAATATTATTTATTAAAGATAATATTATTGATTGATAATTAAATGTTCAACATTTAAATGATCTTCAATAATGATGGGCCCTATTAGACAATTACCGATTATACCGCACCAGATATTCACTGAATATCGATTTTGAAAATGTGTTTCAGTAATAGCATGAGGATTTTCTTCTCGTGGTGACCAAACGTCTGAGTTTCTATTATTTGTAATGCCGTCTCTCGTAAAAGTAGCTTCGTCGGTAAATAAAATTTTTGTATGTATTTGCCGATTTCTTAAAAGCACGTGACAACAATTGACGCGTGCAGGATAATCACTTGATTGAAGAGCTTGAACATTCATAAAATGAAATGGGTATAAATCATAATCACGCAGTATTTTCCAAATTGTCGTTTTAGAAACATTAGTTTGCGCCGAAAGTCTTCTGATAGTAATAGTAGAAGTTCTGTCCACCGCTAGTATCGCATCCTCGACTTGACGATGTCGCCTTAATGGTTTCTCAAGATTTTTATTTGGGACCTTACCAGTAAATTTAATGCTTAGGTGGACATTGCTAAAAACTCTTCGATCTGGTACTCTGCAATTAGGAAACCGTCGGTGATATTCTGTTACTGCTGCACGTGCGTTACCATTACAGAAACCATAAATAAAATGAATATCGGCATATTCTTCATTGGAAAATGTACTCATGATTGGTACGTAAGAGAAATTTCTAAGCTATGTTTATGCGATGTTTTCACTTAAAACGACAGTCAATTTATTAATATTATCTTGTGTGGCAGGTGTGGAAAACAATGAATTATATCGAGTATGAAATTGCCGCATTCGCTTCAGTTCATGCGGCAACTTCATGCGCGACGTAGTTCGTTCTTCCGCACATGCCATACATACAATATTTTTTGTAATGTCTGTTATTTCCGCACTACTAGTGCGGTAAGGTAAGTCATAAAGGTGCTTTTCTCGCATTAGTGTGAGAAATAACTACTTTTGCGTTTTTTCGCTATAACTTCGAAACAAGCGACTTTAGGCCATATGTGTATTAAGATTTTTTGACTTAGAATGACACAAAGAATACACAGTTTCAGTGTGGACATCACGTTGCGGGACACCCTGTATGTATGTATTTTATATATACAGGGTGTCCTAGACCACCCGTACACCCCTTTTCTCTCAAAAACTAAGCATTTTAGAGAAAAACGTTTTGAACAAAACTTGTATGGTTTTGAAGGGAACATAAGATGGTGTCATTGGTTTGATCTTGGATTGCATCATTAAGGTCAAGTCAAGGACACCTTTAATTTTTTAAATGTAAAGCCCCTATTTTTTATTGCATATTCTTATAGCTTATCCCGAGAGCTTTCCAAAACACTATAATAAAAAATTTTTTTATTATGCGTCCGCGCATCGACTTTGATAATACTCGAACACGCGCGACACAAACGGCACTCACGTACCGCGACGTAAATGATTAACACTCTTTTAAAAGAACAAAAGGACTTATTCTAGAGATCCATAGCTATTATTTTATATAAATTTTAATATACCGGGTGGTCGAAAAATATCGATGTGGAATCTTTTAACAATGATTTTCTTATTACGACGCACAATTTTTACCTTATGTATATATGTGTATAGGTGTGTATGTGCGATTTACATGTGTAGTCCATATACAGGGTGGACATAAAATATTAATGTTAAATTTAATATTGCTCTTTACATATACGACGAGCGATTTCTTTCAAATATGCATGTTCATATATGTATGTATAGATGATTGACACGTATAATCTTATATAGGGTATCCTCTAAATACTAATGCTCTCTTAACATTACTCTCTCTATATGAACGGACAATTTTCTTTCGCTTTTTGTTCTCTGACATCCCCTCAGGTACGCAAATAATAATTTTATTATTTATTTAAAATTTAAACGTGCGGCTAGGACGTCACACCACTCCCATTAGATTGAATTTCGGGTTAAACAATTTTATTACGAAATTTGTTCGTCCAGTCTGGCATGCATGTCCCTAAATGAATAAACTATAGGTATTGTGTGTGATTCTGTATTTTCGGCTGGCGCATTAGGTGTTATGTCTGTATTTGTGCGTTCCGGTGGATTTTCGGGAATCACATCCGGTTGCGGCGGTGGTTGTGGTCTGTTCGCTAAGTATAATAGTAGATGTGTAAAAGAACTCCAAATGGCTCCAAGTAAATGTAGACTACAGCCATACGCAGCATGTAATGCATATCCATGAATTAATGTGTCGAATATAATTTTTATAATCCTTATAATAATAAATATTCCGAATACGCCGGCGATTGCTGCACCGAATGTGGTAAAACCGTTCCAAATTTTCGATAACGTATTATTATAAATTTTATTCAAAGAATCTTCATCTAACAAATTTTGCAGCGAGATGGCATCAGACGGTATAGTTTGATCGGTGAATTTTCTAGCGATAGTATGCAATACATACTCTTTTTTTCTGCTGGAAACATAATGTGATCTCTTAAGTTATCTAGATCGTCTTGAGTGTATATACCGCTAGTTCCCAAGGATTTCAGTGCCAAATACTTCCATGTTAACTTTGTCAGTTTAATAATATGTGAAGGGTTTGACATAGCAGGTATAGGATTAAATTGCATCCAGGTCTCATCAATATTTTAGAGGATAGGTAATAGGGGATTACAGTCTCGAAGTGTATTTTGTCTTGTCAATATGCGTGATTTGGGAGTCATGTATAGTGAAGCGTTTCGGAACGTGACCGGTAATTCTGTGTGACATGTGTAAGTTTTTCTAAGTGTTACATCTATCGGTATACACTTTATGACATGAATTACTTCTGCTGCAGTTACTGCCATATAGCCGGGAGATTTCATGAGCCTACATGCAAATTCGTCTGGTAAGATAGAGGCAAGTGACAGTGTATTTTGTATCACTTGTTTTTTCAATTCACATTTCTGCAGGATTACGTCTTGGTATAAGGAGGTTATTTGGCTCCTTATGTATTTTTCGACGTAGACAAATTTTGAATTTGCATAAGTAAACATCATCAAGGTTTGTAATAGCGGTCTTTGATTTAGTTTTGAAAACGTTCCCTTTCTGTGTCTCAAAAATAAATAATTTAGGATGTTCCGTCCCGTATAAAATGTATCCACAAATGGTGTGTCTGCGTGTAAGTGTGAGAGCGAAAGTTGTGTCTTGTGTCTCTAAGAAGAAAATGGTAGTATCGTGCGCATCTTAAAATCCTTGGAATTTAATAGCGTTTCCTTCATATAATATGTCGTAATTTTCAAATCCACACGCGGTGGTAGGAAGGCTTTCCCAAAATGAATATCCATCGTCGGAGTCTACGCAGGTTTCGTCTCCTAGATCACAAACGGTACCGAATTTTAAAACTATTTTTCCTGTAATTTTGACTGGTACATATGAATCTTTTAACGATATTTTTACAGTGGCTTGTACGACTACGTCGTCCCAAATGCCATAGTAATCAGAATATTGAATTCCTTTGCATGTACCGTCTACATTTACTTTTCCTGCAAGTGTAACGCTTCGATAATATGTGTGATTCGATTTTAGTCCATCTATAATTTCTGCGCTTCCTATTCTCAAAAGTCCTTCTTTGTGCATTTGCACACATCTACTACGAGATGCTTCCTGAAGATAACTAGCATAACCGTTATGGACGGCGGAAATGTGTGAGTGCCTGCCGCAGTGGTGTATAGTGCGCATGATTTCTATTTTACATTGGATAACTTGTGTTTGCGCATAATTTGATAATTGTAGAAGTTGTATATACGTGTTTGTTGTCGCAGGTGTGTCGATGTCTAAATCGCATTCACCGGATCTTAGAAGCGAAACGGTGGTGACAGTGAGGTACGCTCCTCCGCAATCGTACGCTATTATAGATGTTGTGCCAGAGAGTAATGTTGCGGTAGTGAATAAGAAGAGTAGAATGTGGTAAACCTTAAAAATAGAACGTTACAATTAGAAAAATAATAATATCCCACTAAAAAAAACCTCACAAAATACGTCAAGTATTATATATATCTAAAAAATAATTTATAAAATATTTTTCCTAAATAATAAGAAATAAAAACTAAATATGAAATGAGGTTTTTTTAGTGTGATTTCACTGCTTTTTGTAATTATTCTTATTTAGTATAATATATTAGTATAACAATAAATCACACGAAATTAATATCTGCTTCGATAAATAGCAATCGCTTATGAATCATTAATTTTTAATTGTCATAGAAATCGAATTTCACATATCTTCTAATAATTTTCGTGATCGTATATAACGAGATACATATATAATAATAAATCACATGAAGTTAATATCTGCTTCGACAAATAGCAATCGCTTGTGAATCGTTAATTATTAATTATTATAGAGATCGAGTTTCAGATATCTTTTAATAATTTTCGCGATCGTGTATAACGACACATGGAGCTGTTGCCTACTCGCTGTCACTGTATGAATGACAACAAAGTGAGACATTCCATACACAATTTAATAGCGCTATACAGGGTGATTCAAAACAACCTTCTGTCCTTACAATGTCATATACTTGACTCAATTCTAAGACGATTTTTCCTTTGCCAAAATTTTTCCGAGGCATAGTTTTCAAATTATAAGCCAAAATACACACATACACATTCTCTCTCTCTCTCTCTCTCTCTCTCTGTCTTTCTCTTTTATACCCATCGCATGTAGCAAACAGGTACGTCTCGCTTGAAAATCTTCTGGTCGCAAATCTTGCACGCGTGTGTAGTGATATGCGTGCAACTTTTCTTCTTTCAATATTCTTTGCACAGTTGCATAAGATAAATCGTGTTCTCGAGCAACCACCCGAATACTCGTTTCGGGTTTATGCTCGAAAGCACGTATAATTTGATCCGTGTTCTGCAAATTTCTTGCATCGCGATTTCTCCCAGTGTCGTGTTTATTTGGAAGGACACTGCCAGTCTCGTGTAGCCTCTGAGCTGCTGCAAGTATGACGTAAGCCGATGGATGTCTTTCTCGATTTGGGTATAATTTGGCATATCGTCTTGCAGCTAGATAATGCTGTTTGTGACATTCGCCAAGTGCCATCAGCATGTCGTAATATTCTTCGTTTGTGTATGCTGCCATTTCGTCCTCTTAACGCTTCTAATAATCGAAGGATTATTGGATAATTCGGGTAATGACACGCGACACACGATACCCGCTATTTGTTGCGGGAGGCGCGGAGGGGGTATCGACCCCCCGCGAGGATCGTATAAATAGGATAAAGCGATCGATAATAAGATCAATAATATATTTTCATATTTTTGAAACTATCGAATTTACAATGTCGGAGGCTTTTGCCGATCACAGGACACATGATAGCGTCCGCGTCGATCACGCGTAATAAAGAGAAAGACAGAGAGAGAGAGAAAGAGAGTGCGTGTGTGCGACCAGCTGTTTGTTACATGCGATGGGTATAAAAGAGAAAGACAGAGGGAGAGAGAGAGAGAGAGAGAGAGAGAGAGAGAGAAAGAAAGAATGTGTATGTGTGTGTATACGCGTAAACGTTCTCTCTCACACATACATCCCATCGCATGTAGCAAATAGTTGATCGCAGCGAGCGCCCCGCGTAATCAACAGCATCGGACGGTGAGTTGCGCCGCCCCTGCCTGCCTCGCGTACGCGTAATTCGTTAACTAGTTTGGCTTATAATTTGAAAACTAATCCTCGGAAAAAATTTTGGCAAAGGAAAAATCATCTTAAAATTGAGTCAAGTATATGACATTGTAAGGACAGAAGGTTGTTTTGAATCACCCTGTATATGCCGCATACCGACATACCGCGTCTTTGTTTACTTATTTGGCGGTATGATCATGTGGTGTAATGGGGTGTACATATACACATATTCGCTTTCTCTCTCTCTCCCGCTCTCCTCCTCTCTCTCTCCCTCCCACCCTCCCGCTCTCTTTCTCTTCCGCTTTCTCTCTCTCTCTCTCCCTCTCTCCCGCTCTTTTTTCCCGCTTTCTCTCTCTCTTTCTCTTATTTATTATAAATTTTTAAAATTATAGTTTTATAAAAGAGTAATACACGAAAGAATAATCGTACATGGGCGATATGAACGCGCCTTGAGGGACAAAATCGCTTTGCGTGTAATTTTAATCGAAAGTTTATTAGACGTAAAACTCCGGATAAGCTACTTGGTAGCGTCGCGGCCCCTGTACATAGGCAACATAGGCAAACCGTTGACAAGCCGAAACGTTTTTTTTATATACTTGGCGTCGCGACGCTACTGCGTCGCTTTATATCATAGTATATTATATGTAATGTATTTCAAAATATCTAGAATGCGTTTTATAATTGTATTTAATAATATATTTCTTAATATTATTGGATCCGGAGGTCCAGGCCACGATTACAATATATAATTCTTTTCACTTTCCTTCATCCCGGATCAATATAATAGGTGCCCTTACATAATTTTAATTTATTTTTATGAACCCCCCGTGGCTTTCCTCTAAAATCTATCTTTACATTCTTCATGGGCAGCATTTCTATGATTTTGTAAAGTCCTGTATATTGGCTATCAAATTTACCTTTCATGGGCTCTTTCAACAAATAGACTCTATCGTTAACTTTGAACTATTGCGTATTAATTCTTTTATCGTAATGTTTCTTACTTTTTTCTTTAGATTTCACTAAATTTTGCTTTGCTAATTCTTGAGATGATCTTAATGTATCGAAAAGGTTGGTAAGGTAATCTTGGTAAGAAAGTTTTGTTACTTCCTCAGGAATTACAAAGGATGAGGGTGCCCTGGGGAGATGTCCAAAGACTAGGGCATACGGAGTATAGTTAGTACCTTCTTGCACGGATGTATTGTAGGCAAACATAGCGGGTCGAATGTGTTCATCCCATTCGCTATTTTGGTTATTATACATTTTCAGATATTCTGTTAGTACATGATGAGAGCGTTTTATAGAACCATTTGATTGTGGATGATAAGCGGTAGTGCGATATTGCTTAATTTTGAAATAATTTGCAATTGTTTTCATTAGGGATGTAAAGAAAGTGGGAGCTTGGTCGGTTAATAAAGCTTTAGGGGCTCTATATATACAAATAAAATCTTTAATGAAGGCTTCAGCAATAGAGAGAGAGTCAGCGGTTTGCATAGGAGAAGCAATGGAATATTTAGTCAAGAGGTCTTGTATTGTTAAGATATGAGTTATTCCGATTGGTAGTTGATAATGGTTCCATTACATCCATGAAAATCTTATCGAAAGCGGCTCCCGGGGTATCCGTTATTAACATGGGTTGTTTTGTTTTTACCCTAGTTAATTTTTTAATTTGGCAATTTCTGCAGTTCTTAATGTATTCCTGTATATCTTTTTTCATGGTCGACCAGTAATAATTCTGTCGTATCCTATGATACGTTTCATTCACTCCTTTGTGATTTCCTATCTTGGTTGCGTGTTTTTCATAAATGATATTCTGTCTCTCGTGCAGATCGGGATTGTATCGTATAAGTCACTTTGTGCTATGCTGATTGAATTTAAATTTAGCTCTGTTATTACGTCGCGCAATGACCTGATGCAATTCAGAATGTCGTTCTATTCTATCGGGGTCCTATTGTCCTGCTTTATAGGGATGTCTATCAAAAATTTCCCGTTGTTTAAATTAGTTATACGCACTCTCGTGAATGTTAGGTCTTTATAATTTGGGAGCTTATTTTCCTTTTGATAATCTTTAGATCCTCTATCACACGGAGTTCCATCAAGAGTAGTGAAAATAATATGGTGGTCCTTTCTAGTGAGCAAGGAGTCACGAGTTTCATTTATTCGGAAGGGGTTTTTGTTATCCGAAGATCTAGGTTGAGGGGATGTCGATTCAGCTTCATCCGTCTCACTTCCGGAATCTTCACCTGTTATTATCGATTCGTTTTCGTCGGATTCTATTATTTGATTATTTATATTTGCTTCTCGATTTGAATCTATTACTTCGGGGAAGAAGAATTGCGGTTCATTATTAGCAATTATGGGAGGGGTTAGCAAAGCATTTTCGGTTAAATCTCCAATAGTTAATTGTTGTTGCGGGTTAGTAATGGACGATGAGTTATTGTCATCAGAAGAAAAAATAATAGAAGGTCTGGACTGTTGTGATTTAGCAGTCTGATAGGAAAAAAGAGATTCATTTGAGCTTTCGTTTAAGGTAGTTAGAGGAAGCAAAGAAGCGTCAGAAGCGGGTGGGTTCCTTGAAAAAGCGTCTGCTACTAAATTAGCTTTTCCCGCTTTATAATTGATTTCATAATCGTATTCGGAAAGCTTTAATCTCCATTTCCAGAGCCGAGAGCTGGGATTCTTTATCGAGTGCAGCCAAACCAAGGGCTTATGGTCAGTTAATATAGTGAACCGTCCGCCGTACAGGTAATGGCGAAAATACGTAACGCAGTACACAACTGCTAGGCACTCTTTCTCAATCGTCAAATATCTTCTTTCGGCGTCGTTCAACGTCCTGGAAATGTAGGATATCGGTAAGTCTTTCCCGACCTGACTCTGACTTAATACGCCTCCTATGGCGTATCCACTAGCATCTGTGGTTAACAGGAAAGACTTGTTAAAAAAAACATTTTTTTAAAAAAAAAATCCCTCCCGACTGCTGCCAACAAAAGCCCCACATTTAATTAATAAAAAATAAATTAATAATGGCAGCAGTCGGGAGTAATTAGGATATTGTAAAATTGGTTCTTTACAGAGCTCGTTTTTTAATGTGTCAAACGCATTTTCCTGCAAAGGGGTCCAGGTAAATAATTTATTCTTTTTTAATAAGTCGGTTAGGGGTTTGGCGATTTTGGAAACATTTTTTATAGATCTACGATAATATCCGACTAAGCCTAAAAATTGTTTAATGTTCTTGTAGGTTTTTGGTGTTGGGAAATATTTTACGGCGTTATTTTGCTGGGATCGGATTTGACTCCTTCATTGCCAATTACGTGGCCTAAGTAAGCCACCTCATGTCTCAAAAATTGAGCTTCTCTTAATCTTTGCATTAGTTCCCTAATTTTTATTTTGTGTTCCTCTAAGGATCTTGCATATACCACGATATCATCAAGATAGACGAAAAGTTCATTTCCTTGCAAGCCTGTGAGGACATTATCCATTAGACGTTGGAAGGTTGCCGGAGCGTTTTTTAGTCCGAATGGCATCCGTTGTTATTCGTAGTGGCCATACGGCGTGGAAAAACCTATCTTCTCTTGGTCCTCAGGGGCCATAGGTATCTGGTGAAATCCTTGTGCGAGGTCGAAAATAGAGAAGTACTTCACACTACCCAACTGGTCTAATATCTCTACGATTTTAGGTAGTGGGTATGCGTCTCCAAGCGTTTTTTCGTTTAACTTCCTGAAGTCGATAACCATTCTCCACTTCCTCTGTCCGTCGGCCGCAGACTTCTTCGGGACAATCCATAAGGGAGCGTTATATGGTGATGCTGAAGGCACTATTATTTCATCTTTTAAAAGTTTTGTCACCTGTTTGTCAATCTCCTCCTTATAGACTGGCGGGTACCTATATTGTTTTACGTGTATAGGCACGTTGTCAGTGGTAGGAATGGAATGTTTGAAAAAAGTAATAAATCTGAGGTTTTTCCCAGGAAGATAGAAGCAGTCCCCATACTCCTCAAGTATGGTTTTTACATGATCAGCTTCTTCTTCGTTCAAATGTTCTGTGTTAATTAAAGCTTTAAGTCGTTCTGTACGACTGAGAAACACTGGAAGCGTGTCTGATTTGTTTGAATAACTCTTAAGGTTATAAGTCTCGCATGTTTGATCGAGATGTGTTGAATTAGTAAATTCTTCTAAACTTTTGAAATCAGCGAAGAGCTCGTCTGAGCTCGTGAAATTCGAATGGCCCATAGGCTCATAAATCTCGCATTCTTGATCGAGACGTGTCGAATTTGGAGAATCCTCGGAATCTCTGAAATTAGCAGTGGAAGGCTCCTCGGAGCTTGTGAAAATAGAAGACTCTTGCGAGTTTGTGAAATTAGAAGAATTTGGTAAACTTAGATGTGCTCCTCGGAGTCATCTGGTATTAAATAATCCTCAAGAGGCATTGGGTAAACCTCAATAGTATAGTCATGCTCTGTTAGATTATAGGCTTTTATATGCCCCTTCCCTCGGGAATTTTTGACTAGAGCTTCACCCAGAAGTAACCCTTTAACCGGCTCGTTTCGCGGAATATACCCTTCTTTCTTTTCGGAATTTGTAATATTAAATGCGATATCAACAATAGTACGTGAAGGTATCGCGATCTTCTCTTTTTTGTAGAAATGTACTTGAATATTTTCGAATACTAAGCATTCTTGCTTATAATCGATAATAGCGTTATTATGTTTTAGGAAGTTGGCACCTATTATGCCGTCGGCGGGTCGTTTCTCACGACGTAAAATTTAGTATTTTTCCCCATTATTTCAAATGTGGCTGGCCCTAATGCTTTAATCGGTTTTTTTGAGATTCCCTTTAGGCTTAATGTGTCTTTTATATTTATAGGTGTGCCTTTCAATGTCCCTACTTTAACAAGATTCACGGAAGATCCTGAATCTACCATGAAGAAACAATATCCCTTAAAATTTTTACAGGTGATAACGACCTTAGGCTGATGTGTCTTTGATCTTAAGTTTGCAATTCCAATAGTGACTTCTTTACATGAATTACCTGAAGTTTGTTCTGGTCGAATGACCGGCGCAGGGTCATTATAGTTTATTAATGAAACTTCGGAAAAGCTTGAACCCTGATTCTCGTTTTTAATATTTTTCAAGTTTTGTTCGTTGCTAAGTCCACTTGCGTTGTGATGGGGTGCGCGGTCCCTTGGGCCGGAACCTTGGTCGCGCTTACCGTCGGGCGGTCCTCCGCGTTTCCCGGCGTTTGAGCTGCGTTTCTATACGCTAGCTTTCGGCATCAATAGTTGCTTACATTAGACGCGTTCGATCCCGGCTGTCCCGGTATTAGGGGTTTAATCCAAGGTCGTGGAACAAAATTATTATAAATGTTTTTTAGGATAGATTTAAGTTGTTCCGTGTCGATAGGTCTCGGATTATTAATATCCGAACGCATAGTGGGGAAAATTCGCGGGGCGTTTTGCCGTTCACGTTGCTTTTCAATATCTAGGTTCCTCGAAATTTTGACGACCCATTCAATGGCCTGATCTAAGATAGTTATATCCCGATATTCCATCCGCGTAATTACGTTGGTAATCCATTGATAAAAATCTCGAGAACTTCCCCCTCGACTTCTTTATTAAATTCGCGAGGATTAGTCGTACCTTGACGTCGGTGTCCGTTGTTACGTCTCGACAATGCTCTTTTCTTACTATACCTCGGTTAGTCAGAAAAGGATAGCTCTCTATTTTTTATAGGGCAACCTGCTTCCACCGGCTATACCCCAGGGACGCCGAGAGCTAGGACTAATCTGGTGGATTCTAGGGGAATGACGTTAGGCACGGAACTAACCTTTACTAGAGTAATTTTACTGGATGTTAATTCTAGGGATATGAGCATGCGCAATTAGATATATTCAATTTTGAGGGTCTTCAGGGTTTTCAAGCAGGGCAATTAGTTGATCTATATCCAAATTGCCGTCTAGAAAATCGGTAATAAGTCTAGCGATTAAAGTTAAGATTTGCTCGCGCATGCGACTTACTATGGCTTGAACTTGCTCATCAGTATATAAAGGTTTTATTATCCGAAAATTAATGGAACATCTTGCATTGCTCATTAATTATGAATCTAAATATCTAGCGTATTAATCTATTTTTAAGTGTTCTTCAGGCAATTGGTCTTTTAACTGAGAAATCAGGTCCCGGGGGAGTTGTTTGATTTTCGTCGCGACAACTTTAGAATGATTTATATTTTGATACAATTCGTTTAGTAATATGAATTCCGGTGTATAAGTGAAAAGACCGAAAGAGGAGGTCTAAGGTATGGGAAAAATGTCGATCGAGGGCATTCTTCAATGCTTGATAACGATGGAAATTCTGGAAAGAGGGTAGAATGTCACCAGGGCAATAAAGTACGGTAACCGGGTTTTCAAGGATTGGATCACGTCCGAGTGAAATTAGAATGATGAAATATTTTGTATTTTATTTAGTCTCCTTTCCAGTTTTACTGGAAGGTTATAAGGTAAGGGAAGGCGTCAATCAAGGGCTTACTATTAGCTCGATAGACGACAGTCGTCAAGGGCACAATGTGCTCGACAACGATGGAAATTCGGGAAAAGGATGGAGTGTCGCCAGGGCAATGATGCTCGGCAACCGGGTTTTAAGGGTTGGCGTCAATCAAGGGCTTACTATGAGCTCGATAGACGACAGTCGTCAAGGGCACAATGTGCTCGACAATGACTTATACAAGTTGAGCTTATGAATCTATCTGACTGACTGATTGAAAATGAAAGACAAGCGGTTGCGTCTGAGAGACTGAGACTAAGACGGTAAGAGACTTAGAGAATATTACTGTATAATGAAAGACACGCATATAGTTATGCGTTGGAATGATCGGCGGGACTGACGGTACTACTACTGATACTACCCGTACTACTACTGGCTTGACGGTGAAAATCTACATCTTATATACTATTGAGAACCAAGAGCGTTGCGAGCCGTGTCTATTCTTTGTATTTATTATATATTCATGTATATAGTTAATTAAAATCTTAAAGAAGAAATGCTAGTATCGCTGATTATATTAAAGCTCAATCGCGGGCCCGTTCTTAAAGTAACCGCCGGTCAGTTCTAGAAAGTTACTACTGCGCAGCTGCCTAGTTCTAAATAAAGCCTTCTGATTGGTCGGTCCAAGGAACCTTCAATTCCTTGCGCAATCGATTATTACTACTAAAGGAACTAAAATATAGTTAATTTCTACGTTAAATAACCATATGGAACTAGAACAATAAGCAATTAGTAAAATTGATTAATAATGGAAATAAGGGCAAATGGTTAAATAATTGTTCTATATTCCATAGGCATAATGTAGTAATAGATGCGGTACTTAATTATTAGTTGAAATATGGTTTTGAAAAATGACGGGACGTCACACCGTCTAATATAGCGAATTTTAAATCCTTGATTCTACCCGCGTATTTCAGGATGGTTTCGTTCAGTAACTTATATGCATTAGCCAATTCTCCTCGATATTGCGTTACCGATTTGTTTGGGGCGAAAATATTTTTTAGTTTGATTAATAAGTCTACGACGCGCATATACCTGTTTCCTTCAATTACTTGATACGCGTCGCCTTCAATTTTATTAATGATAAACTGTACAAGTTGAGGCTCTTGCACAGAGGGCAATAAATCACGAGCGCGTTCGGATGCACGCGCAAATTGAAAGATAGAAATCGTATATCCGTTAAATGTGGGGATGTTCGCGACTACGTCTTTCAATTTTAGTGTTATTACGGGCAGTGCGTCTTCATGCACTGGTTGATCAGCGCATTCGTCGTATGCGGACGCGGCACAAGAAGCTTCATTCATTCTCTGCTCCAGATTATTTACTTGTTCAGGCAGTTTCCGTAATTGGGAGAGCTCTGACTGGATCTGGGACAATACGTGGAATAAGGAAGTCGCGTCAATGGAGTCGTTAGTGCGATTGGGAGTCTCATCACGTTCCTTTTGAAACATTTGGGAGTAAGATGGCTTTTCACGATCGTCTAAGTATTTCTGTTTTTTCTCGGTTTTCGAGTCGACGCTTACCGAACCGCGCGATCTTGTAGATTGAGCCATAGTTTATATCTTTAGTTTATCTTTTATTAAAAGAGATAGTTTTAGAAATTTAGTCCTACTCCTGTTTCGATCACTTGGATATACGTGTATACGTTAACGGTTATCGAATGGTTATCGTCATCACGAATATCAACTAGCTCGGGGTTAATCAAATATAACTCGTATTTTCCTATGCACTCCGTGCAATTAAAACCCAATCTGGTAACAGTTAATCGTGTTCCACACCGCTCACAATTTATTCCGATGGGAGTTCCTCCTATCGTAAGAGTATGTTTAAATATTTTAAGACAATGTATTTTCTCTATTCGCGGTAAGCTTTGGTAACACCCTTCACAAGATGCAGTATTCTCAATACTATGGGTGTATCCGATGCCACGTTGGCAATAGAATATTTGTTCCGCGGGCGAATCTACCCGTGTAGCAATTTGTAAGTCGTAATTCCTAGATATTCGCGGTATTATAAGTAAAAATTATAGTAATGTGTAAAGATAATTGTTATGCTCGCCTATAAGAACATAGCATAAGACAATAAAATAAAATAAAAAGTCAATGCGTATAAAATAATAAAAATGATATAGTAGTTATTTAGTATTACAAAGATATAATAGCAATGTATCAAAATGCAAATGTATGCATGTGTCATAAATATTAATGCAGTAATTTAATTAGTATAATTCTTTTATAATTGAAACAGTGTAATTGCTGTAATTATAAAATAATATGGTGAGATATATGCCTTGCAGTGTAATACAACTGCAATTTCTAAATAAATGTTATTCAAAATTTTCTGTAGTTTGATGAGAACGTATGTTATAGTCTCTGCTTTACGTATCTGGAGTTCCAAAACTCTATGTTCAAAAATAAAAGTAAACAAAATTTATTCGTATTTAAATTTTGAAATTAAAGCGGTGAAAATTATCTTATGTATTCTCTTCTTTTAGCTGAGTAAAACGAAATATAGTCTCGTTCCTCTCCGATGAGGCATTAGAAACAAGATAGCGAAATTTTTTATTTTTCTTTTTGCTTTTAAATGCGTATGCTTATTTCAAATGAACTGAAACTTGGCGGTAATGCTTGGTGGGTTTCCCCGCTTCGAAGGAACTCACTCTTATCTCTCTATGACTCACCGTTAAAAACAAAATGGCGGATTTTTCAGTCATCCCGATTTTCCCGAAATTTTGTGTGGACCTTATTTTGGGTGTTTAAAATTTATCTAGAGTATTTTTTACTTGAAAATCTCACGTATATGAAAAAACAAAATGGCGGCCAGAATCGTATTTTTGTCTGAAACACCTAGTGCCAAAATTTTGTTAAGATCGGAGATGTTCACTTATTTTGTATATATCTCGAAGAATATTAACAATTTCAAAATGTCGGTACAACTCAAATTATTCAC
Source organism: Formica exsecta (assembly GCF_003651465.1). NCBI lineage: Eukaryota > Metazoa > Arthropoda > Insecta > Hymenoptera > Formicidae > Formica > Formica exsecta. The sequence continues at coordinate 54,251 of NW_021849249.1, forward strand.
AATATAACAATTGTAAGAACAATGTGCAATAATACAAAAATTAATATAATATGTACAGTCAAAATGGTATATAAATGGTATAATGCTCTAACCCTGTAAAAATATGGTATAGTATAACAAAATAAAAACAGTGTAATAAATTAGTACATAGAATAATAAAAACGATATAATGGTTAAATAAAATTGTAAAAATATAGTAGCAATATAACAAAAGATAAATGTATATATGCATGTATCATATATAGCAATGCAGTAATTTAATTAATATCGTATGATTCTTTATAGTTGAGACAGTGTAATTGCTGCAGTGTGAAATAAATTAATATTGAAATTTGCAAATTGAACGTATAATGAATATACGTATAAAAGCAGCGTATCGAAAATAAAATAACATAAGAAGAGTATTAAACTCTTTTCAACCAATGCAAAATAATATAATATTTTGTAATTAAAGCAGTACGTATATATAATAAGTATAATGTTAAATTGAATAATATAGTAATCGTGTATAATGTAGCAGAATGTAGTAAATAAATGATGATTATATAACCCTGTAAAAATATAGAAATTAATACAATCAGACAATGGAAGGATTAATGCATCTGAAATAAAATAAAAATAAATTTATAGTAAATTCTTTTAATTTTCAATGTGTCTAATTAATCGATCGCGTCCTCGTAGTACATTTCAATAATTATTAGTACCGTATCGTCAAAATGTGTTGCTTCCGGTAAATCGAGGTTTTCTTGAAATTCGTTATACTTATTTAGGCAATCTATACACTCGTCTCCTATTTTGGAGTCAGTTAATTTCACTTGGCATTTATCGCAATCTACGCTATTAATAATTCCGTCAATTATCATAGAATGGTTAAAAACTTTACGCCAATCTGATTTTTTCGATGGATCTAATTTATCAAAACACTGCCTGCAAAGTGTAATTCTATTTCTGGATTTCATATACAACGTAGTTTTTTGGCAAAACTAGAGTTGCATTAGTATTGTTGTTGGAGGCTCTACTTCCGTATGAATCAACGTGATAGATTTAAGAAACTTTGGTAGACACATGGATTTTGATAAAAAATAATATAAAAGATTAATACATACGAAATGATAAAAATAATGCAATGATTATACAGTATTGTAAAAGTGTAATAGCAATATATCAAAGTATAAATGCATGTAATGGAATAGAATGGTATAGAATTATGAGTATATGTAATATGCTAATAAAGTAAATAAAATAAGAATGGTTTTATGACTCTTTAATGAATCTACTTTATAGATAATTATATTGAAAATGTACGTAGTAATACACAAGTAATAAAACGTATTAAATGGAATAATATAGAATTCAATAAGAATATTATCATAATATGCTGAAAATAAAATGTAATTATGGAGTAGGGTATTAAAACACAAAATAATAGTACAATTATAGAAATAATAATAGTATATGTGTTTCTTTATTCGTTGTTGGCGCTATTATTCTGAGTCCAAACTTGCAGATATCTAGCGCGACGCGGATTGTCCTCGGAAATATCAGGAAAGGACGACGGACGATATTCAATAATTATCGGAGCTAATTCATAAACGAAGTTATTTTTTCGGCTGATTGTTCGTATTGCGAGCCACTAGAATTATTTTCAATAGCTTGGAAATATTCTGTCATAAGGAGCCGAAGATGATATTTTTGGCCGGCACGGCGTGTCTTCGGCATGCTTTACTTGGCTAGCATTTCAATATCCGCTTCTCTGTTCAACTATAAATGTGCGGGGTCGCCTCACCAAAAAGAAAACAAAAAGCGAGAGTGGGCGGCATCGCCTCACCAGCTCCCACCACGTCTATCGAATGCACAGAAAATCAAAAGCAATAGTAAGCGGGTTATCCGATCGAAGCTGTCGCTTAAGATTTGCCACACGTCAAAAAACAAGCATGCGCACTCGGAATAATTGAATGAATTTAGGAAACACGAAAAATTGAATAGCTAGTAATATTATTTGATTTTCTTTCTGCACTGCGTGTTTTTGGCATCACAAAATAATCTACACACTGGTGTCTGCGTTACGTTCGCTACTCTCAATGTGCGGGGTCGCCTCACCAAAGAAAGAGCTCCCGTTATAACGACGAGCGGAATGAACCAACTCAAAGCCGTTATCGTAGAACCAGGTATAATGCACAAAAATTCTTCCGTAACAGTAAGCGGAATGGACCGCTCCAAGCTGTTACTTCCGAATATCACTATATGCCAAGATAATTCACAATTCGAAGCACGTGCAGTTAGAAATAGTTATTGAATTAAAATAACGTTAATAATATGAACGATTTATGATGCGCGTATACGCGTCACTTGATAATTTAATAAATTCGAATAATTTAAAATAATATAATCACTCGCGTAAATTCACAAAACGCGAAAAGAATCTCAAATTGGAACTCAATTTCAAAATAAGAATCGCGCACAACACAATTCCTGAAAGAAAGTATGATTAGTAACAATATAAATGACAGGTCGGCTTCTGCGATCCCACCGCTGCCACCAAAAATTTAATAATGTCACGTTTTAGTGTTTGAGGTTAATAAAAAAAAATTAAATTTAAATTACTAATGCTAATATGAATAGGATATATTGGCAGTAAGAGCCCAGCGCAATATTAGAGGCGCATAAAAGTTTATTATAAAAACAAATCAATGTGACATAAATAAACGTAAAACGGACGTTTCGGCTAATCTTTTAGCCATCATCAGCGCAACAAATTAGAAATTAAAATTAATCGGAAAATAGACTACATCGCAAGTTCTTAAACCATCAGCCGCACAATGTTAAAAACGCATAATGGAGATCTCTCACATTCTCATGAAATGTTCAAGCGCATTACTGTTGTCGATGGGATGGTCAACTACTCGATTAGTGGGTCGTAAGTTGAATCCAGTCAACGTACAAGCATGCCGGAACAATACATTTCCGATAAAGCCTGTAAATAATCGAAGCGGTTTCTATAAAACGATTTGATTTGAGAGAACGCGCAGGCACACAATATTCAACACCGACTTACACGTAAGAGAACCACCGG
>NW_021849250.1:0-2465 GCF_003651465.1 Formica exsecta
TAAAATAAATAGAGTAATTGAAATTTGAATATGAGCGGGAGTTGATGAAAAATGCCGGACCAATCAAAAGTGGCCAGTCTCTTATTAAAGGGTCTCTACACCATGCCACCGCCGCCATCTTAGGACACAAACGTCAGTAGTGCTTATATATATATACACACACACACACACACACACACACACACACACACACACATACAGGGTGTCCTGCAACGTGATGTCCACATTGAAACTGTGTATTCTTTGTGTCAGTCTAAGTCAAAAAGTCAAAATACACATATGCCCTAAAATCGCTTGTTTCGAAGTTATAGCAAAAAAATGCAAAAGAAATTATTTCTCACACTAATGCGAGAAAAGCACCTTTATGACTTACCTTACCGCACTAGTAGTACGGAATTAACAGACATTACAAAAAATATTGTATGTATGGCATTTGCGGAAGACAACAAACTACGTCGCGCATGAAGTTGCCGCATTCGCTTCAGCTCATGCGGCAACTTCATACTCGACATAATTCATTGTTTTCCACACTTGCCACACAAGATAATATTAATAAATTGACTGTCGTTTTAAGTGAAAACATCGCATAAACATATCTTAGAAATTTCTCTTACCTATCAATTATGAGTACATTTTCCAATGAAGAATATGCCGATATTCATTTTATTTATGGTTTCTGTAATGGTAACGCACGTGCAGCAGTAACAGAATATCACCGACGGTTTCCTAATCGCAGAGTACCAGATCGAAGAGTTTTTAGCAATGTCCACCGAAGCATTAAATTTACTGGTAAGGTCCCAAATAAAAATCTTGAGAGACCATTAAGGCGACATCGTCAAGTCGAGGATGCGATACTAGCAACGGTGGACAGAACTCCTACTATTAGTATCAGAAGACTTTCGGCGCAAACTAACGTCTCTAAAACGACAATTTGGAAAATACTGCGTGATTATGATTTATACCTATTTCATTTTATGAATGTTCAAGCTCTTCAACCAAATGATTATCCTGCACGCGTCAATTTTTGTCACTGGCTTTTAAAAAATCGGCAAATACATACAAAAATTTTATTTACTGACAAAGCTACTTTTACGAGAGACGGCATTACAAATAATAGAAACTCACACGTTTGGTCACCACGAGAAGAAAATCCTCATGCTATTACTGAAACACATTTTCAAAATAGATTTTCAGTGAATATCTGGTGCGGTATAATCGGTAATCGTCTAATAGGGCCCATCATTATTGAAGATCATTTAAATGCTGAACGATACTTGCATTTATTACAAGAACAGTTGCCCGAACTTCTTGAAGATTTGCCTTTAAACATCAGAACACAAATGTGGTTTCAACAAGATAGACCACCACCTCACTTTAGCAGAATTGTTACGAGATATCTAAATGAAAAATTTCCTGAGCGCTGGATTGGCCGGGGACGTCCAATAAATTGGCCTGCAAGATCTCCCGATCTATCTCCTCTGGATTAATTTTTGTGGGGGCACATGAAATCTCTAGTCTATGCGGATAAGCCAGTCAATCGGCAGCAATTATTAAATAAAATAACAGACGCTTGTAATAATATACGTAACGATGCGGAACTTCTTTTGCGTTCTACAACATCAATAATTCAAAGAGCGAGAAGAAGAGAGAGAAGTGTGTGTAGACCAGAATGGTGGTCACTTTGAACAATTTATAAAATAGTTTATAAAGTAAATTATTGTTTAATTATCGTTTAATTATTGTTTAATTATCAATAAATAATATTATCTTTAATAAATAATATTGTTCTTATTTTATGCAATTTTGTTTTTTTCGATTTACGACATTACAAAATTATAATTAGACGAACGTTTCAGTCCTTTTTTGGGACCTTCTTCAGCGTGAAAAAATAAAAAATAATCGCAAACAAAAAAGATAGTTAAATCGGCGGGTCAATGAACTAATCTATAGCAAATTGTATCGCAATAATATTCGTTGTTTAGACATCACCAAGATATCATAGATACGTCTTCCTCACGGATGTCATGAGAGTCTATTGTGAGATCTCGCAAAAGATGGTCCATTTGGTCTAGCTATGTGTATACCAAGATATGTTAAGGAGGCGCACTATTAAATGTTCTGTGAACATATCGATTCAGTTGCTTCCTGGTTTGCCAACTGGGGAGAGATGTGAACCGTAAAAAATTGAGACTCTCATAACATTCGTGAGGAAGACGTACCTATGATATCTTGGTGATGTCTAAACAACGAATATTATTGCGATACAATTGTAAACAATGCATTTGAGAAAAAAATGTTTTACACAAAAGTTGTATGGTTTCGTGGGGGCCATAAGATGATACCATTGGTTTGACCTTGAAGAGTTATTTGAAGGTCACATGAAGGTCACATTTAATATTTTAAACGGAATACTATATTTCTTATTGCATATTCTTATAGCCCATCTTAAGAGCTTTCCAAAACAC
>NW_021849251.1:0-1238 GCF_003651465.1 Formica exsecta
TAATAATATAATATATAATTATTTACATATTTATCTATCTATTAACGATATACATACATTTCTTAATTTGCCTCTCCTTCCTCTTTCTCTATTCTCTATTTTCTTCTTCTCTCTCTCTCTCTCCCTCTCTCTCTCTCCTCCTCCTTCTCCTCCTCCTCTCTCTCTCTCTCTCTCGCTATCTATCTATCTCCTTTTTTTTCTCTTTTCTTCTTACGACAAATTGAGAAAATTCTATTGGCAGTAAATTTTAAGAGCTCATTTTGATAACTAAAAATATGAATAATTTCTTTTTACACTGACTATTAAACGCATAATATACCTACTTTTCTTTATTCGTCCCTTTTTCCTCTTTCTTTCTTCTTTATCTTTTTCTCTCTTTCTCTTCCTCCCTCTCTTTCTTTCTCTCTCTCTCTCTCTCTCTCTCTCTTTCTCTCTCTTCTTTTTATCTTCTCTCTTGAAAAAATTTTATTTATAGCTGACAAATTTCCAGGACTTATTTTGATGATCTAAAGAAATGAATACTTTCTTTTTACACACATAATTAAAGAGCACGAGACAAAATATAAATATTTACTCAACTCATTAATATTATACGCAATGTAATATACATACCTTTTTCTTTATTTGTCACTAATTCCTTATTTCTCTCTTCTCTATCTTCTTCTTTCTCCTTCTTCTTCAACTTTAACTTTATCTTCTTTAACTTCTTTAACTTTTTCTTTAACATTTTTTAATTTTATGTTTTTTCACGTCACATCACAAACTGTCAAAATTCGCATGATTTGACAGATGCAAATAACACCAGTGAAGCATTTTGCAGCGCACGAGCGAGACAACCAATCAGCATCGAGGAAAAGAGGCAACAATACACTTCGAGACTTTTGAGAATCGACTTAACATGCCTTTTTTACGGAGGGACTAGCACGCAGCGCGCGCTACGCGCGCGCCTTCCGTGTCCATTTCTAAATTTTTCGTCCTGTACCTCGCCCTTTCACTCATCCCTCCATCCCCCTTTTCTTTTTCTTCTTCTCTTTCCTCTTCACAATTTCTTCCTATATCCTCCCACTCACTTTTTCAATCTTCTCCACCATCACTTTATGATGGTATATTTGACTATATACGTTCTATATATTTAACTTTATAGGTTTGTGTTGTTAGGGAAATATCTCTTAAGAAAAATGTCAGTTAGTTTCTTAATTATGAATTATTCATATTTTTCATATTTTAGGATTCCTCAG
>NW_021849252.1:0-1066 GCF_003651465.1 Formica exsecta
TAATACAGTTGAAATATAAATAAGTTTAGTAATAAAAACATATATATGTAATGACACAAATTTTTCAAATAAAAAAAATCCTTATTTCTTAATTTGTACATGCAAAATTGAAGAATTAAACGTATTACACTTTAAAACCTTATTCATTTAACTTTACAGTGATTTTTGACAGCACTTGTTGAAATTTCCGAGAAAGAAACTAGAGATAATAAAAAGTTTTTTTTCCTCTATTTACAATTAGTATTACATAATTAAAAAATTCATAATAAAGCAATGTTAAAAAAATAATACTTAAAAGACGATTCACATGATTACACATCAGAGAAAAAAGAATAGCACGTAACACATTTCTGTATGTATCTAACATGTATTTAAATGTACATTAACAACCAGAAAGATTCATTTTTTGTATGACTCCGCGATTGTACTCTATGGAACTTGAAAAAATGTATTGCACAAATATTAATTTTATCAACTGTCTACCAGATTATTCTAATAATTCTCACATTTTCAATTTAAACAGCCAGTTTAATTTATAAGATGCATATATATTTGTCGAGTATGTACTTAAAAAGAAACCTATGTTCTACATGTTACTATTGTTTTCCGCTCTATATTATAGTTTGAAAGTGAAGTACAATATGAACAGTATTTACATTAAATTTTCTTTTTGAAATTTTGGTATAAACAGTAGCTGAAAGTGTTTTGCTCTGTCACAATAATTATAACGACACATGGAATGTCATAAGATTTACGCTTAGCACATGAATTCGAGACAATACAGACTTTTATGATTATTTTATATATTTAGCATGCTGAGGCTACAAATATTTGAAACGTCTAATGTCTCGCTGTAGATAGAATATCTTGTTCGTTTTTCAATTATTAATAGAAGAACTTGATTCATTTGATCGTAAAAATACGCGAAAGTTTATATTTATTTGTATAATACTGCGACATTTTCTCTCATTCCCTTCTTCTTTACCGTTATCATTTTGCTAATATTGCAAGTAAACATTTTGTTAGCGATAATATAGTATAATATTATAAGTATAATAATATTAGT
>NW_021849253.1:0-204 GCF_003651465.1 Formica exsecta
TAATTATTTTTATATACATTTTTACATATAGCAATATTTTATACAATATCATTAATTATTTTTAATTTTTTTAGGATTTCAGTGGAGAAATTGATGTCAACACGGAAAATGACATTTTAAAAACAGAATTGGCGGATGTCCAAAAACAGCTAAAAAATATGGAAAGACAATTGGCAGCTGCTGTTGCTGCAAATAAATTATTGC
>NW_021849254.1:0-651 GCF_003651465.1 Formica exsecta
CGCGGGTCCCTCGCTAACCGATTTCGTGCGGTCCCCCTCCCCCCTAGGGCGCGGTTCCGCCTCCCCCCTCTCCGCGGACCCCTCGCCTATCGGTTTCGCCGCGGTCCCCCCGCGTGACGTCATACCCCTCGCGCCGGTTTCCCCTCGCCCGTCACCCATCCCCAGAAGACCATGGCTTAGAACCGGCCTAGATACACTACTAACAAATAATATAACGTATTTGTTACATGTAACATTCACGTTAGTTGTAATTTCCCACTCATACAAGATTGCAGTTATATAACATGAATATAACATATTACTAACATGTTATATGATTGTTACAGTCATGTAATAGTCCACCCAAGTAGCAAACTGACGTCACAATGACAGTAAATTTTGGTCACAAAATGACCAATTAGACATCCTAAATTAGGTCTCATGAGACCCGAAAATGTCTTGTCGATATGTCACATCCACGAGACGTCATTTTCTAACGTTTGTTTGACGGCAAAACTAAGACCAATTACAGTAATAATATAACACTTATTAATGTAATATATATTATAGGTAAATTTAAATAATTTAATTTATAAAGTTAAAGATTTTATTTATATGGAAGTTAACTTCTGTTTTATATTTTAAGCAGATAATAACAAACAATTTTCACTT
>NW_021849255.1:0-6403 GCF_003651465.1 Formica exsecta
ATTGAGGAACAACGCTTCTCGGCTCACAGAGCTAAGATCGCTATTGTCACGTCCCGGGATTCGAGGTAAAAAAAAAGGAAAATTAAATTATCAATGCCAAGTAATTCATTAGAAACGTGACTGTATTAATTTTTAAGTTTAAATAGCTATTATATTTAGTTTCATCCTTCACTGGTAAGTATTTATTTAAATGGAATAGATATTATTTTTGGCCACCCTCCCTTCACCTGGTCTGCCAGTGACCAGAATATATGTCTGAATATATGCTGGATAAATGCTATTTCAGCACGCCGGATTCCTTCCTACGAATGTTCCTTTGAAGGTTCCAGAGAGATTACTGCATCTGCTCTCATGCAGTGGACGACGGCCGATTGAGGATGTAGGAATAGCCGGTCGTTTAAAGAATTGCGAGTCGTTGCAATATAAAAGATCACTTTATTTTATATTCAACGTTAAGTTAGTAATATTACAGTCGCTAGACTAGCGGCTGGTACACTCCGTTGCAGAGTATGTATAAAAGTCTTAAAGTAGTACAAAGGTTGTCGGGGCGAGTGCTAAGCCGTACAAGCTCCGGATTATTAACGCAGCGCTTTGTGACAATGGCTAGAATGCTTCTTAATTGGAAACGAGTTAACTGTAAGAGAGCCGGAATAATAATGCTCGAAGCTGGGCTTGCTCTGCGCTCCTCCGGTCTTCAGGTGTTGGTGGGGAGATGCTGCAGTGGGAGCGCCTTGCTGCACGTGGTGGGATAGGACTCCGTATGTCGTTGCGTAGAGTCTTCCCGTGCTGGTGGGTGATCCGTGGTTGTGAGTATGGCGAGTGGGAAGCGCTGTTGGTAGGGAACGCTACGTCACTCGGGGCTTCCCTCTTGTGCGCCGGGGCTTCCCTGGTGTGCGAGAAGGACAGCTAGTGTTTTTCCCGTCTGCATACCAAGCCGTTGGCATCGGGAGCGGTGCACTTGGACACAGTACAATTGGACACGGTGCAAATGGACACGTTGCAAATGGACACGAAACTTTGCACACGGTTCAATTGGACACAGTGCATTTGGACACAATAATTTTGGACACAGTAGCTTTTGGACACAGAAGAAAATTCATTTGAACACCGTTCAGTAGCACACCGGTCAGTAGCACACCGTTCAGTTGCACACCGCTCAGTTGCACACTGCTAAGTTGCACACCCTTCAGTTGCACACCGCTAAGTTGCACACCGTTCATTTGCACACCGTTTGCTTGGATATATTACAGAGGCAAACGGTTTACTTGAAAAATATAATCAGCTATCTTATTGCGTTTCATGATTGTAAATATTTAATGTTTTTTTATGAAGATATGTAATGTATCGTCATAAAAAAACATTTAAATATTTACAATCATGAAACGCAATAAGATAACTGATTATATTTTTCAAGTAAACTGTTCGCTTCTGTAACATATCCGAATAATTATTGATATGTTTTTTTGGCACATCCACTTCTTTTGTCTTTATTTAAATATCGGTGACCTCGTATTTTTTAATTATCGTGTGTAAACTATTCCCGATAGTTGCTATATATTTTATATTATACTACATAATCTTATATTATATTATTTTGTCTAAAATATTTAAATGTGATACATTTTAAGGTTATAATATCTGTCAAAATGAGATATAATATATGTATATGATGACATTTGTCTTTAGATAGCAAAATAAATGATACTAATGAATCTTTCTTACGTTGCTTTTATCACAATTTTATATATTCTATGGAAACAAATGAAGGATAATGTAATTAGAGATATAAATATATACATTTAGGAAAAGTTTTATTGACACTTATAAACAAAAGCGATACAAAATTTATGTAATGTGTATTATTCTTGGCAATGTTCATGACTTTTTTGTAACTGTATTATATATAGCAGCATAGAACAGCACTTGTGTTAAATTATTATCTTATGTTATATACTTTATTATCTGATATAAAAATTATATTTTATATTTTATAATTTCTTTGTAAAGCTATAATATCACAAAACTTAACATAGGATCACAGTACCTGGCATATTACAGATAACAATATTATAAGAAAAAGTAATCAAAACCATCTTTGGCGTTACATACATTTCTACAAAGAAAAATCTTTACATAATAACAAATTATGTATATTGATCAGAGAAAATTTACTTTAAGAACTTCGATTTCTATAATCAAATATTTTTTAAAAGGTAGTAATGATTACTCTAGAAAATAAAACTTATAACTAAATTTTAGTACCAATTTGATAAAACAAATAATATGCATCATGTTTTAGCAACGGCAGTCATTTTAGCAATGACAGTAAATTCAAGTAATATTGTTATCTGTTTTTTAGCATTTTTGTCTTTATATAATCTCTATACGAATATCTATATGTATTTTACGAACTCAAACTTATTTTGGCACAACACAATTCGTAATTTTGTCCGTAAGGACATAACCAAGTTACATAAGAAGATATTTCAAATATCTTATAAAAGGTAAGTATATATATGTAATATATATATATATAAGTAATAATATTGCATAATTATCATTTTGACTGTAACACAAAATAATTTTGTCTTATCAAATAATACTGCGTTTTTATATCTAGAATTTTGAAAGAACAGTTTTTTTTACAAAGAAATATTGCTTGGAACAGATCTTATGATCTTATAACTCGAATATAGTTTCCATAATTTACATTACATATCGGACATCGATTAGCTTCTAAACGTTTAATGCATTGGAAACAAGAAGCGAGATGACCACAGGGTATGAAAACGTGTGTTCGTTCGTTAGTATAACACACGGCACAAGTGTCTGGGGAAGATCTTTCTTTGGATGTACTTTGATTATCCTGCAGAGTCCAGTCCACAATATGAAAAGGAAGATGTTCTATAAATGCATTGTTCTCATTTGTGTTTGTGAGCGAATTCATATATCCTTAATCATCTTCCGGAATCTCATATCATCTATAAAAAAAAGGATATTAAGAATTGTTCTTATAGATATGTCTAAATATATGTCTTGATTAAGGCGATATCCGCTTGTTTCGAATTAAAAAATCAAATTTTTTTACATTTATTCTGTATATATAGAATATTTTTGCAAAGGAATTTTTGTAAAATTACTAATATTAGCAAAGTTACAGTGATTTCAATCTAAGCATGCGTAGATAGAAAAATGATCTGTCGTTGCAATAATAATAAAATCTTTTTTAGCAATCTTCTATTTTTTCGACTCTTTTAGGCAAATACCCTTTTAACCAATATTTAATTTTAAAGTAAGCATGAACGCCTGTAATAATCTTACCTTGCAGAAATTAAATTCTATTTCTATAACGTTTCTTTAGTGGTTCATCTATTTTGTGTAAAACCACAGATAATTCTGGCAATTTTTTAAAAGAAATATTTTGCTTGTGTGAGTTTTTGTCTTCTCCGTAAGAATTTTCTGTCAATAAATATAATGCAATAGTTAGTAAAAAAATTCAAGCAATATAATAATGATAGATTTAAAAGAAAAGTGAAATATAAGTTAGAGATTCATATAAAGATATACTGTTCAATATGAATATATAATTAATTTTATGATTTATCATATATTTTGATAAACATATATGGAAATATGAATTTTATAAAATAATTGATTATCAAATGAATATAAATGGATACAAAAAGAAGTGATTTATATTAATATAAGTTTATATATTGAAATTGTTTAACATTTGTTCGGGAATCAACCTCGACGAGATCGTCCGAAACTGAGAGACGCTCAGACTTGAGCGATAAACAAGTGTAACGCGAATCCGAAGATCCGCTGGATGGGTTTAGATAATGAACTTACGTGATTGTAAATTTAATGCAGATTTTAATGTAATACACCAGGAGCGAGCGACGTAGTGTATTCCGCGACTACTTTCGGAAATCTTCAAATATGTCTTTTTAATTATTGCCTTTTCCGCGTGTCGGAAATCTTGAAGAACTTCTTGCTAGAAGCTCTCGCGAGGTAGGAAATCTTAAACGCGGACGCTGGATATCTTTAGCGCGAGGCAGAGAACATTCGCGATACGGTTGACTATCGTCGACTCTCGAACTCCCAAATTTCACACGTTCACAATATCTTAACAATAAAGAATTAAATAATAATATTTAAGTGACTAACGAATTGCCCGCCGCGAGAATATGAAAAGCGATCGGATGCGAGACACTTCGTAACAAATTTGAGACGACTATGGTAGAAACGACACGAGCGAGAATAACAATAAGAGAAAATGAAAACGAGCCATGAATTTTGACCGGCTCGAATCGTCGTCGTAGACAGACTGAGTAACGACCGTTAAGACTCGCGATCGATCGATTTCCATAATAGGATATTTTCGTCACCGAATGTTGGAGAATCTAGGTGTTTGTCACAGTTTTTCATTGTGAGGATCACGCGATCACGCGCCGATCGACTGATCGCGACAATGTTTATCCTCGCTCGTATTTTGATTTCGGATTTTGTCGTTCAAATCTGTCGTTGATATTGATCGATAAAATTTAACGTTTCAATTTTGAACAACATTAATAGAACTTAAAAAATAGTAATAATAAATCACTGAAACTGATTTGTTGTGCATAGGACACGTATTTTTTTTTGTTTTTATTCCCTCCTATTTTAAAGGAGTCCGAAGAGATTTAGAATGAGAAATGAATACTTAGAAATGAAATTCATTTTGATCACTTGATATCAAAACCAAGAAAAGTACTTGCTCTATGTACAACAAATCAATTTTAGTGAAATATTAACTGTCATTGAAATCGACGCATCATCCGCTCTTACTAACCAGTTAATATGCAAATTTATATTTTAATTATAGAGAGCCTTAGTAATTTCTTAGTAAAAATAAACTTAATAATTATTATTTAATATAATTAAATTTGAAGTACGTGACACAAATACACAAATGACATCGAAAATTGCATTCTTACCCTTATCAGTGTTTAACAGCTTTCTTCTTTTTTTGACATGTTATGCGTGAACTATTCCTTTTTTCACGACTGAATAATTTTTGTAATGGCATTATTGTTGGTTTATTTACTCTGTCAGTTTCAATATTATGTAATATGTCAGATTTGTTGTACAAGGTACACACAGAGCATCTTCTTCATCAGATATTAAATTATGTATATGATTGTTACTTTCTGCAAAAAGAAGTGCAATTAATATTAATTCAATAATAAGCAAAGGAGAATCACAATAATCAAAGAAAACAAAAAAATATTCAATAAACGTAATTTAAAAATTTTATTTAAGTTTTATATTTTTCATATTTTAACAATATAATTCTGCAACACATAAATAATTAAAATAAAATTTTCTTGTATTTTTACTTAATTCAATTTAAATCAAGACCTTGAGTGACCTTTTCAAGGTGAGGTCCATATGGTCGATGTTTTCTTAAATGGAACCCAGTAGAGTAGTAAGGCCGTTTCTAACACAGGTCCTCTGAGGGGGGGTGAATGGGGAGGGGAAACCGGCGCGGGGAGTATGACGTCATGCGGGGGAATCGCGTCCTAACCGGTAGGCGACGGGTCCGCGAAGAGGGGGAGGGGGACCGCGTCCTAACCGATGGGCGAAGGTTCCGCGGAGAGAGGGGGAGAGGGACTGCGTCCTAACCGATAGGCGAGGGACCCGCTAACCTAACCTCTTGATCAATGATGGCATTTTAGAACACTTTTACTTTATCACTTAAGACGCTTTAAATTGTCAGACTGTCAGACATTTTCTGACAACCACGACAGGGCAGACATTGTCTCGAACATTTTAGAGTAGGGGATGAATCACTTACGAAGAACGCTTACTCTCAGCTCTTGATAAAAAACAAAAGTTAGCACTTTCCCGCTTACTCTCAGCTCTTGATAAGAAAACAAAAGGTAGCACTTTCCCGCGGACAATTGTCTACAAGTCTTTTAAATATAAATAATATATTATTATAATAGATAAACCACTATCGAACGGCTATTGAACGGCTCTCGATCGGCTTTGAACGGCTATCGAACGGCTACCGAACGGCTATGAACGGCTTTTGAACGGCTTTGAACAGCTATCGAACGGCTATCGAACGTCTTTGAACAGTTTTCGAACGGCTATCGAACGGCTATGAACGACTATTGATCGACTATTGAACGGCTATCGAACGGCTTTGAACGACAAAACAATTATTTATACACTATTCAAATAGTCCCTTCATCTACTTTACGCACCCTCCAACTTTCCTTCGACGTACAGAAAACTTTCACATGGTAACGTGTACAAATCTTGATGTTGTATCGGTATCCGTATCTCGTCGCTATATGCAAGTTGACGAAAGGTCGCGCAAGATACGACGGGTAGCGCAACCGGAAGATGATAC
>NW_021849256.1:0-201 GCF_003651465.1 Formica exsecta
TAAGCTATGATTTTCCGTAGAATTTAATTCTAATTCATCGTTGTGAATAGAGAAACATGCCGATATCGCTTTGTGATCACTGTCGAGAGGCAATGTATTAAGATTACCGTCTACGTTTGTCTGGAGTTCTATTCTTGCATCTGCCATAACCAGATTGATGAATGATCCTCCCCTCGGATAGGAGGGTGAGTCGGGACCGTA
>NW_021849257.1:0-733 GCF_003651465.1 Formica exsecta
AGCGATAGAGTAATAAGCACTTTCTCTTGAGCAAATGTGTATTGTAAAAATTGATGTCAACGTTATCAATATACTTATATAACATCAAGCGACGCGGTAGCGTCGCGACGCCAAGTATATATAAAAATTCGTTCCAGCTTGTCAACGGTTTGCCTATGTACAGGGGCCGCGACGCTACCAAGTAGCTTATCCGGAGTTTTACGTCTAATAAACTTTCGAATAAAATTCCTCAGGAACCAAGCCGTTAATCAAAAATCTAACGGCACTTTTCTTATACAATGTGGATGCAAGCTTTCGATTGCGACCAGTTTGAATAAGATTAGTGCAGTCAATCCTGAGGAATGATAATCGTATTCCAGAAATGTGACATTTTTCGTTCTTTATCATTATCATCATAAGTTTCAGACTCTCACGTACGTATGCTCGCACAATAATAATAAGGTAAGGTATTTCAGACTCTCACGTACGTATGCTCGCACGCACACACGCAAAGCGATTTTGTCCCTCAAGGCGCGTTCATATCGCTCGTGTACGATAATTCTTTCGTGTATTACCCTTTTATAAAATTATAACTTTAAAAATTTATAATAAAGAAAAGAGAGAGAGGGAGGGGGGAGAGAGAGCGGAAGAGAGAGAGAGCGGGAGAGAGAGAGAGAGCGAGCGAGAGAGGGAGAGAGAGAGAGAGCGGGAGAGAGAGAGATTGATTGATTGATCTTTATTAGCTTTCTCAGCT
>NW_021849258.1:0-1454 GCF_003651465.1 Formica exsecta
GGATCCCAAAGGGTCTGTTTTACCGATAAAAACTTTATTTTGCAATATCTTTTTTTTTATTATAGATATAAAAAAATCCTTTTCCACAATTAAAGTATACATAATAACGGAGGGCGGAGTTTAACATTTCATATGAAAAGTGGAAAAAAATGATAAAATTACAGTTTAGTTATCGGCCTGTGCCGTCAACATTTAATTAATATAAAAGATTTGTAATCTGCACGTGCCTAATCAGTGAACCCCGCACTCGGCATTTCATCAAAGAGTATAAGTGAGCTTAGAGAAGTGAGTTTAGAAGCTTTATAAAAAAGAATCTGCAAAATAAAATTTTCGTGCATATGTGTGTGTGCGAGATGGAGGCTCAAGAGTAAAACAGAGCAGTAGATTAGTTGCGTGATGTCGCGATAGACAGAGCTGCAATCGTACATGACAAACACAGACATAATCGTACTATCTTCGTCTCTTTCACGCGTGTGAGAGTAATATACATGTACGCACTAACATTATTGCAGTATCTTTTTTCTCTCAATCATACGCTCTGCCACGCTCTGTCTCTTTCTAATCGCTCGCTCGCTATGTACTACGTATCGCTTAGCTTCATGCTCCTCGCATATTCACTGACGCGTTCAGTCTCTCTCTCTCTCTCTCTCTCTCTCTCTCTCTCTCTCTCTCTCTCTCTCTCTCTCTCTCTCTCTCTCTCTCTCTCTCTCTCTCTCTCTCTCTCTCTCTCTCTCTCTCTCTCTCTCTCTCTCTCTCTCTCTCTCTCTCTCTCTCTCTCTCTCTCTCTCTCTCTCTCTCTCTCTCTCTCTCTCTCTCTCTCTCTCTCTCTCTCTCTCTCTCTCTCTCTCTCTCTCTCTCTCTCTCTCTCTCTCTCTCTCTCTCTCTCTCTCTCTCTCTCTCTCTCTCTCTCTCTCTCTCTCTCTCTCTCTCTCTCTCTCTCTCTCTCTCTCTCTCTCTCTCTCTCTCTCTCTCTCTCTCTCTCTCTCTCTCTCTCTCTCTCTCTCTCTCTCTCTCTCTCTCTCTCTCTCTCTCTCTCTCTCTCTCTCTCTCTCTCTCTCTCTCTCTCTCTCTCTCTCTCTCTCTCTCTCTCTCTCTCTCTCTCTCTCTCTCTCTCTCTCTCTCTCTCTCTCTCTCTCTCTCTCTCTCTCTCTCTCTCTCTCTCTCTCTCTCTCTCTCTCTCTCTCTCTCTCTCTCTCTCTCTCTCTCTCTCTCTCTCTCTCTCTCTCTCTCTCTCTCTCTCTCTCTCTCTCTCTCTCTCTCTCTCTCTCTCTCTCTCTCTCTCTCTCTCTCTCTCTCTCTCTCTCTCTCTCTCTCTCTCTCTCTCTCTCTCTCTCTCTCTCTCTCTCTCTCTCTCTCTCTCTCTCTCTCTCTCTCTCTCTCTCTCTCTCTCTCTCTCTCTCTCTCTCTCTCTCTCTCTCTCTCTCTCTCTCTCTCTCTCTCTCTCTCTCTCTCTC
>NW_021849258.1:16824-17329 GCF_003651465.1 Formica exsecta
ATTATTACTAATAAGTAGGGTTGGATAAGTTAATTTTTTTTTAAGTTAATAAGTTTAAAGTTGATGGCCCAAAAATTATCTAAGTTTACTTTAAAAATTTCTTAAACAAAAATTAACTCAGTTAAAGTTAATTTAAAAAATTATTAGCTTATTAAAAAGTTAAATGTTAATTATACTAAACTATATATTTTTTACATAATTAATCTTTTAATTGTACATTTTAAATTAAACTTTTTAAATTTAGATAATATAATAAAAAGGTCTTTTATAAGAGAGATAATATATTTTTTCTTATATAATAATTAATAATACACATTATTTAAATATACATTTAAATATATATAGTTATCTAATAGAGATATTATTGGGTTTAAAAACAAAATGGTTAATAAGATGATTTTGATTAACGATAAGAGGACTTTCCTGTTTAATTTGGATTGCTCTACCTGCACACGTGCTCTTTATCTTTATCTTTAATTGTTAAATATTTTAACAATAAATTTAA
>NW_021849259.1:0-2398 GCF_003651465.1 Formica exsecta
TGTTGACCAATGTTAACGGTTGGTATGGTCACAAAAATAACGGTCACAAAAACGAGTCATAAAACAAAGTCATAAAACCAAAAACGATGGGAAAACGGCAAATGTGACAAGTTTATTTAATTTTTAAAATTTAATCTAAATTGTAAAATTTAAAATTATTGTCTAAACTTATTATTGTCTAAATCATTGTCGTAGCGATCTCAAGTAACAAGAGTTTTCTTGAATTACATTTTATTCAGATTAGCAAGTAAATAAATATCTGACAAAGCTTAAATGATCTTCAATCCAAATAAAATTGAAAAAAAACCATTTAAGTCATAAGTCATAAATCTTTAAAACATTATAAAGCTATAGTTTAGAAAATATTTTCTAGAAAAATGTCGAACGTGCCTTCTACCGTTGCTAATATTGACAAGGAAATGGAAGGAAAAATCTTTGTTCTTTTCGTATGTCCTGATTGGTCATTGGTCATTGGGCATTGGCCATTGGTCAAAGTGAAATCATTATATAACTCGGAAAAAGACTCCACCTATGGTCTTAGACAACCGTAGATAAACTTTTTGGACAGTGCTCGTAGTAGACTCATTGCGGTAAGATCAAGAAAAAGATATAGAAAACTCTCGCGCTTATTTGTTAAATAACGTTTATTGCAAACTCTTTTGCGCAGTGTTTAATATTTTGCGATGGCTACAATAATGCAGTTGCCTCACGAAGTAATTGTTCACATTTTGCAAAATGAGAGCATCAGCGCCGTGGATTTAATAAGATTTGGCTCCACGTGCACAAGATTGCAACAAGTGATACATGACAACAAATTGTGTGAGAGGAAATATTATCAGAGGTATTTTATTTTTATAAAATGTTTATATTAATTTTACTGAGTTACTTTTCGTAACTCAATGGAGTACCTCCGCAAATACTAATAGTTAACAAGTAAAATTAAAATTATTGTGTTGTTCTTCTTTTTAAGTTGTGCCTGATGCTTTTTACTGCATATTGAAACTGCTCATGATGTTACAATTTAATACGATTTTAGTAAAAAGTCAAGATTCAGTAAAGCCGAAATCTTTATGCATTTAAAGACTCGATATCCTACGTCAATTCCAATCCGTTTCGCGCCGTTTGATAAAGATAGCTTGCTATTGCTCGTAGCTAATTACTCATTGTTTTTATAAATTATAATCTTAACCTTTTTTTACCTAAGTTTTATTATTAAGTTATGATCATAAAAATTATCCTATTTTTTATTATTATTTTTTTTTTGTTAAAACATGCTTAAAAAATATGTGTGTCCTTCTTTTAAATAAATTATTTTAAATTATTAAAAATATAGGTTGCAAATAAATTTTTTTTATGTTGTATTAGTAAGCTTTTTTATTTTTGTTTAGCAATTTGTACAATACACATATATACACAATGTGTTATCGAGATGCATCTGCCGCGATAATCTCGCATCATTTAAGTTTGTTACTTTAAATCATATTTAAATGAGAGAAATTGATTGAAAACTAAATGTGGAGAGATATTTTGTAATTTAATTTTGTGATTATAAAGAAGTTTATTTTATAGTGTAAAACATAAAAAAACATAAGATTAAAATGCTCTTATGATTTTTTATATTTTAATTTAAAAATTTGTAATAATACGATTATGTATAAATGTTTACTTATATAATAATATTTGCAAATTTTTCTTATATTTATCCGTTTTAAAATTGACTTATAAAATATTTTTTTTACCTTTTATAAATAATTATAACCTTTAGAACTTATGATGTAACCAAATTTTTTTCTTGTAACTTTCAAACTTTATGGATTTTATAATTTTATAAAACATTATATCCAATCAATTTTAACTACTTGGAGAGATTGTAAAGATTTTGTGCGTGAACATTTCTTTTATTTAAAAATTTTTTTTTCAGTTTTTGTTCTCATTTTAATGGGACATGTAGAACGAAAAATATCCCTACACATTTAGTTTTCACTCGATTTCTCTCATTTAAATATGATTTAAAGTAACAAACTTAAATAATGCGAGATTATTGCAGCAGATGCAGATCAATACCTTGTGCATATATGTGTGTTCAAGATTGAAACGTTGAATTTAGTCGATAAATTTAAACGGTAAATTCAACCGACAAATCTGAACGGTAAGAGCCGAAATCAAAACACGAGCGAGAATAAACATCGTCGCGATCAGCCGATCGGCGCGTGATCGCATGATCAAAACAAAAAAAAAGTGTGACAAACACCTCGATTCTCGAACATTCGGTGTCGAAAATCTCCTATTATGGAAATCGGTCGACCGCGACTCAGTTTCGTCGTTATTTAGTCTGCCTACGACAACGATTCGAGCTGGTCGATAGCAATCGATCATAGTTTCGAATATCATCATTTCT
>NW_021849259.1:6691-8854 GCF_003651465.1 Formica exsecta
CCGGATCTTCCGGACTGCTCCCGATAGCAATGATTTCGATAACGAATCAACGACAGTTACCATTGTCATTATTTTCGATTCGCGAGATCGAAATACACGCGAAAAAATATGTTCTTTCATTATTAAAAAAATGTATCTCTTTATTAAAAAATATATGTATATAACAATTTTTATGGAAATGTGGTCACGAACGACTATATTTATGAATAATAAAATACATGTATTGTTATTATAGCTAGTGTTGAATGTGCAAGTAAAAATAATTCTTGGGTACCAACTGTTCGAGACGAATTGAACCCGATAACAGCAAAATTTAAAAAATTTTAATTCAAACACTTCGCAAGATAAAATAAATCGAAATAATTTCAAGTAATTAATTCTAAGCTATTTTTCTGTAGCGTTTAAATAAATTAATTTGCCGATATTTTACTGATATCGGAGTACCCATTCGATTTGTCTCGAAATATTTTTTTAAGTATCCGCACATTTTACGTTATATTCATATATATAATTTTGTATATATCATAATACTTTCAAAAAAGTATAAAAATTTTTTGAAATGATATGTTGATTTGCGCATGTATTTTATTATATATATAGAATAGTACACATATCTAAAAGCACTAATCCAGGACTGATGTCCTAAAGTTGCGGGATGTCCAGTATCTGCAAATAGTTTCTTAAAAGAAACCAAAAACTAATGTTAATATTCCAAGTGCCTAGAAATAGTTTCTCAAAAGAAATCAAACATTATATTATTTGACACTTAATTTTTAAAATATGTTTGTTCGTAAGCATAATTTTTTTATCGAAAAAATCAACAGGAACGGACAAACTGATTGCAATTTGAAATTGCTTAAAAAGATAAATTTATACAGAATAGCTATATCCATGTTTAATCTACTATTGTCTTTCTCATAAACTTTCTTTTTCATAAAGACAATAATAATATTAATATTAATAATGATAGAAGAACATTTTTAACGAAGAGAAGAAAATATATCTTTCTTCTAAATATACTGTTTATATTAATTCCTTAATTCGATTTTAAAAAGGCGTGTGGCGCTTGTCGTTGAGTTATTACCAAAACCATTGCTTTCAGGAATTGCCAGGAAAAGCTAGAATTAATTCCAATCCTGCAACGAAAATCCAATTTTCAACAAAGCACCGAATTAGACGTCGCAAATGGATCTTGCAAAAACCAACAAGAAATAATTCTTCACGATGAAGACTGTTTCGACTACTTGCGGTACGAACCAAACAACTTTATTAATGTTCACCTGACGAGAGGGACAGCAATCGCGTTCAAAAAAGAACGGAAAGAACGGAAAAAACGCGGGGAAAACATGGTGTTTTCGTAATATAATTTATTAATTTATTTCACGAATATTTGGTTGCGATACGGAATTCGTAAATATATTAATCTCTAATTGAAAATAAATCATAAAATTCGTAATAATTTACTCGTGATTCTGCAATATCGAAGATGAACATCAAATTCCGTGAATGAGAATCTAATATATTTAACCGTTAGTTTAACATCGAATCTTCATACTCTTAATCAATATTTTTTATATTTAATACCAAAGAATTATATTATTTGTAAAATTTGTAAAGTTTGAAATACATATAATATATATAAAGTTTCCCGATTTTATCAATGACTTTTTGGCATGAAAACACGGTTAAGCTTATCTGTGAGAATATTTTTACAATATATACTTCAGAGACAAATATATGTATATATAGTAATTGAACAAATTTCTATATATTATCATTATACGTGTTTTTTCGGTGATTTTTCGTGTAATTTACAAAATAATATTTCATATAATTTACACACAATTATACATACAATTATACTTACAATATTAGATAATAATTAAAATACAATTATAAATTTACAAATTGATGATGCACTATCAGTATCAAATAAATATATTCAATTTAGTCAAATATTTAAAAATGCAAATAATTTGATACTGAAAGCATTAACAGCATAAACTTAAACTTATACATATTTATATTATAAGTTGCATAATATATATATTTGTAAAATTTTTAACATAAAATATACATTACAATATGTTATAATATTTTATAATGTTATTGTGACTTCTCTTTTTTTTTTAATTTTGCTGAAAATGAATTTAAATTGGTGAG
>NW_021849259.1:10804-24369 GCF_003651465.1 Formica exsecta
GATGCTATCACTATCAAATATATATATTGAATTTATAGAAATATTTTATAATGCAAATAATTTGATACTGAAAGCATTAACATACATTTGGACTTATACATATTTACATAAGTTGCACAATACATATATATATATATATATGTTTGTAAAATTTTTAACATAAAATATATATTACAATATGTTATAATATTTTATAATGTTACTGTGATTTATTTTTTTTTTTTTTAGTTTTGCTGAAAATGAATTTAAATTGGGAAGATATTATTATTATATATTATAATCTTATTCCTAGCTTTTTCCTTAATGTCCTAATGGTCCCTATAGCCTTAACAATTCTACTTGCTGGCTGAACCAGCGGAGATTTGGAGAACGTATTCCTAACCGCGTTCCCTAAACGCGTTCCCTAAACGCGTTCCCTAACCGCGTTCCCTAACCGCGCGCCTTACTCGCGTGCCCTAATCGCGTACCTTAATCGTACCTTATGTATCTCTCGCTACGCATTTTGGCCAGTATTGGCCGCCTATTTTGCGTAGCCTACATCCATTCTTCGCGTCAGTTGGACCTACCTTTCGTTGCTCCTGGCCACTTTCTGGATAGATCTCTAATCAGAGATCAAAAAAGGAGATACACACTCCTTTTAGCGACGGCTATTTATTGCCGCCGGCGAATAAGCGCAAGATTTTTCCCACGCTCGTAAGGAGATAAACTCCTTCTTTTGCCGGGTAATTATTGTCGCCAGCAGATGAGCGTAAACATTTCACGCTCATTGACGATCGTGCGATTTTATGATCGTTCGTTAGACACGTTCATAACTTTATTTTAACTGAGACAAAGCCAAGTTATCAATCAGAATTTTGATTAAAAAATTATGATGGATTATGATAAATATATAAATTTGATTAAAATTTATATATTAGGTGTACAACTTTGCTTCCGCCGTTTTCCTATAGATGCACAGGTAATTTAATTGATTGATTATTTAGTCTTATATCAGTTAAAACAAAGTTTAAAAACAGTATCTAGAAACAAATTCTACGATTTGGATGAGCTATAAGATATTAGGATAAGATCAGCGCGCGTTATAAGAATAAATTATCATCACACGTATATAATTGATAGCGTATAAAATTACGTATAAAATTACTAGCATTCTTTATTCAATAAATTAGATAAAATCTACAAATTGGAAACAAACGTTTTCTATAATTTTCCTTCTTTAATTTAGACTTTAATTTACATTTGCAATAGATGCAATGCATATAAAAAAAAAACTTATTAAAAGTTATTCAACTTAATCTGTTTTAGCTCATCCATTAAAAAGTAACGGAGATGCATACGATAATAATTTTATAAATTCTAAAAAGACTGTTTTTTCTAATAATAAAAATATTTATCAGATTTATGTAAAAGTCTTTTTTTCTAATTTTCTCTTGTTTAATTCATTCAAATAATGAGACCGAATTAATGCGCGTACGCGATTTGTACCAAATAGAATACAAATAATAAATACTCCCCCTTGGGTTGCTCCGCCGGTGCAGGATGCCTCTCCTAGGCCTCCTCCTCCTCTCAGAATGTCAGGGTCGCTACGTTGATCTGTAACATACAAATAGAAGATTCAAATTATAGTAGCGCTCAAAATAATTAATATTTTACAAAATTTATTATACGCATTGAATTTTATATTCGATGCATATAATAATAAGTAGATAAATAAAATAATTTTATAAATTTTGAGAAAAACACTACTAATAACTTTAATAATTCCATATAAAGTCATAATCTAAAAGTAGAAACTTTTACAAAATTATAGCTTTTATATAAAATCTTTTTCTCTAATTCTCTCTTGTTTAAATCATAAATAAATCATCAATAAAAAATCAAATTACTATAACACGATTAATTGCTTAATTTAAATTGGACGTACGCAATTAATAAATAATTAATATACAAATAAAAAATTACTTACGACAGGGTTGTTCCATCGGTGTCCGATGCCTTTCTTAGGCCTCCTCCTCTTGATTCACACGCGCGATACTTTAAACGGCACTCCCGCACTTTTATTAAAAAATTACTTCCGCACTTATACGCGCGATACTTTGAAAGACACTCCCGCACTTTCGAATTTCGGCACGATCGAACCCCGCTTCACGTGAAAATCACACTTCGAGTCGACAAGTCGGGAATTCACCGATTACTTCGAGCAAAGGTTAGGCGGAAGCGGAAGAAGACGAAATCGATTGATGGAATCGACGCGAATGGGGTTCGCTCGACTCTTGGTCCGCGCCTGCTCCCATCGAGGGCCGACTAGAACTTCATTAGGAACGATTTCATACGAACCACCAAGTCTCTATCATACAGACTGAGCCGGGTTTATCGTAAGGCTGAGAGACGGGTCGAGAATGAAGATACCCACCTCGTAGGTGCTAACAATCTAGATCACTTAGAAAACGGGCGGTCAACTTCTCTAGCGAGCGAAAATCGAACCTAATTAATACAGCCAACTCCTCCAATGCCAAACATGTTAGTATTGCTACAATGTGCTGTTAGACGGTACAAGAAAAAGGACCCATGAACGACGATTCCAAAAAAATCGACCGAACTCTAACCGATTCGGGCCGAACCGTTTGTCGGAGCAGAACGTGCCCTCAACAACCGATTCTCGAACCGAAGTTCAAGATTAACCGCGCGAACATGCATCTATACTATGCACGAACATACGTTGCTACGCGGCCGGCATTCATCTCAGCCGCGACGCTGAGGCGTTTTAACATTGCGCCTACATCAATATAATAAATTTATTAATACATAAATATTTATATAATATATAATATTAATATAGTATTAATATTAATTGATATTAATATAAAATTAATTATATTAATAGGTATTAATATATTAAAGATTGCAACGCTGAGAGACATCCCATTTAGTCGGCAACGAAGTATGATCCTCGATGACAATCATGAAAACGAGATAGATGTCCAACGCGAAGACGCGACGACGCGAAAACGCGATATCGCGACAACGCGACGCATCGTTGCTCGTACGGCACGATGACGGCAACGACGACGCACTAATGTGCGTTCAACGCACAAATGCGCGTGCCACATATGAGCCATTGTGCGACTCGTGGCAATGCTGTACTGACACGCGACGCGAAAGACGCGAAATCCGTCCGCGGCACGATGACGGCACCGACGACGCGACAAGCCATCCGCGACACGATGACAGCACCAACGACAAGCCGTCCGCGGCACGATGACAGCATCAACGATACGACGAGTCGTCCGCGGCACGATGACAGCAATGACGACGCTGGGTACTTGGTTTCCCCCCTTCACAGTAAGCCTTTAGGACACTTAGGACCTTAAGGTATACCGTCCAGGTACTGAAGCCACTCCACCACGTCAAGGTGTACCCATGGGGGGGTTATATTATACAATATATAATTTTGTAATATAATATTATATATAACTTAAGAGGAAGGAAAAATGCACTTTATAATTGAGAGATTATCTATATCGCATATATTCTTCTTTTTCGATTAAAAGAGATGCGATGTAGATATGTCTTGAAAAAACAAGTGGTATGTGCGTAATATTATACGATAATTTAGATTGAATCTCATATATTATTGAAGAAACGAAAAAAGAAGGAGCAATGTGTATATTTTGAAATTAATATAGATAGTATAAATAGGTAAATAGAAATAAATTATTTACCGCACATACCATTGCTCCGTCCATCGTCGGATGCTTTTCAGGACCTCCTTTTCTTCTCTTGTTCAGCTCTTGCCGTTTCCTTGTGACATTCATATTCACTTGCGAAAACACAATTAATTACGATTAGTCGAATATGCGACGATCGCGGCATACTATGCACCAGCAGTCCCGATCGCGGAACGATCACATATGAAATATACTTTATTATATCGTAAGAAAAAACACGAAGAATAAGATTTGTTCGATGTTTACACGACATCAAAATTATGCGCCACTCGTAAGAGCAATGCTATTTCTATTGTCGAATTATTATTTTTTTTTCTTATTTTTAAAAATTAATTAATTGTTAATTATAATAATTATAGCAAATTATATAGTTTAATATTTGTCGCGATCGCGTTTAGAAAAGGAATTTGACGGAGTGCCTCGCGCTTTATTATCCTACTGTTTGAGTGTCACCGTGCGAATGATAAAGCCGTAAATCGTAATACGTAAACAATACCATATTATTGATAATTTGCTGCCGAAATATTTTCCGTACTATGACGTGTATAAACGGAATATTAAATTATACAAATATTTCAAATTATAAATAATTTATTTAATAAACGATTAATATATCACGGAGCTTATCGTTATGTTAATTATTCGGACCTGCGATTCGATTATTTTATTGCGCGTTCTCAATCCGAATCATATTTAAATCGTCGAAAAATCAAACAAAAAAGCATCGAACGAAATATAATTGAACTTTAAGTATTTTTAAAGAAATAATTATTGCTTATAAAGGAAGAGAAAGATTGTGACAAAACAATAATTTACAATTATGATTCCTGTCACTTTGACTTTTGATTAAATGTGTATACATCACGTGCGAAATACGCTTCGAGATTTATCGTTGCGATATAATAACGTATTATATAAGATATGTAAAAGCTAATTAATTATTTATCATATCAAATTATTTCCCGATACTTGTCGCGATCGCATTTAGAAAAGGAATTTGGCGAAGAGTCTCGCACTATTAAATTACTGTTCAAGTTCCACCGTGCGAATGATAACAAAGAATGGTAACACATAAAAAATAAAGCACAATGTGCCGTCAAGGCTGAATACTACATTATTGATAATTCGTTGCCGTAATATTTTATCTATCATATGTATATGTTTCAACCGTGTTCTATCAATTTCGAAAGAGATTTAATCATCAACAACCATTAATTAATTCTTTCAAATTCATATGATCGCATGGTAATAGATATATTGTCACATTTTCGCAAAATGTCATACGAAAAATCGTGATATCTTTCGCAATATCGGTTTTATCGAACAAATAACATTAAGAATGTTTTTTTATATTTCGTTGAATTTCATTCAGAATTTTAATTAAAAAGCAGGAAATGCAAGAAAGCTTATATTTTTCTCGAAGGATTTAGATGTGTATTTATCGACATGCGTGAATTTTATTTAAAAAGCAGGAAATGCAAGAAAGCTTATATTTTTCTAGAAGGATTTAGATGTGTATTTATTGACATGCGTGAAATTATGATTCCCGAAACGCGGAAGTCAATTTTATTATAATTATTATATTTTCTTATAGTTTCAACCGTGATTTATTGATTTCGAAGGAGTTTTAATTGTTAGTAACGTTAATTAATTTTTTCACGTTTGTATGATCACGCGATGATAGGAATACTATCAGCTGACAGATTTTCACAAAGTGTCATATGAAAAATCAGGATATCTTTCGCAATATTGATTTCAGCGCAAAAATGCTAAAAGTTTCTTTTATATCCCGCGGAGTGGTACTCAGAACTCTAAATAAAAAATTGGAAATGTGAAAGAATTAATTTTTATGAGTCTTAAATATATCTGTAAATGTGTTATAAAAAATTGTAATTTCCGAAACGCGGAAGTCTATTCTATTATAATTATTATATTTTCCTATAATTTTAACCGTGTTTTTTCGATTTCTAAAGAATTTTAATTATTAGCGTTAATTAATTCTTTCATGTTTATATAATCGCTTAGTGATAGATATATATTGTGAGGTTTTTGCGAAATATCATACGAAAAATGACGATATCTTTTACAATATTGATTTTATTGTAAATATAATAAGAATATCTTTTGTATCTCGTGGGATGCTATCCAGAACTCTAAATAAAAAATCGAAATTGCAAAAAGATTTACCTCTCTCGAAACTTGAATATATCTTTATATTTACAAAAAATCATGATTTTCGAAACGCAGGTGTCTATTTTAATTATTATAATTTTCCTATAATTTTAATCGTGTTCTTTCGAAATCGAAGAATTTTTAATCATTAACAGCATTAATAAATAATTTATAAATTACTTACCCCATATCGTTGTGTCGTCCGTTACCCAAACCATCTTTTCTTCTCTTGCTCATTTTTGTTGTTATCTCATGGCACTCACACTCATTCGGAAACACGATTAATTATAATTAATCGTATATGTAACAATCGCGAAACTTCGCACGGCACTTTCTATCGCGGAAAAGTCACACGAGATATGCACTTTATTATTATTGCGATACAGTTTGTCGTTTATTAAAGATTAATTAATTATTAATTGTAATAATTACATTAAGAGCAAATTATGTGACAATACTAGCCGCGATTACGTTTATATATTACGTTTATATAATAAAAATTTGATAATATACAAAGCGTTTCGCACTAGTACATTACTCCTCGAGTGTCGTACGAATGATAACAAGATCATAACACAAACAATAGCGCCCTAAAAGTCACCAAGGCCAACACATAGTTTTTGATAAAGTATTGCTGAAAGATTTTATGTAATATAACATATATACGCGAATTATTAAATTATACACGTATTTTAAATTATAGATTAATTAATTATTAAACGTTTGATGTATCACGAGATCTTTTATTGTTAATGCTAATTACTTGAATTTGTGATTAAATTGTTTCACTGCATGTTGTCAATTTGAATCATATTTAGATTGTCGAAAAACCGAACGATAAAACATCGAACAAAATATAATTTAAGTATTTTAAAGAAATAATGGTAAATATGCATATTAGGTTACACCTCACCGATGACTTTGACCTTGACATATGTTGTCAAAGACATGACCCTTAATTGTTTAAACGTCGGTTTAAACTGGCAGTACCGAGCCAAGCGCGGTATAAAAAGCGCAAACACTGCTTTATTAATTACTAAATATACACTAATAATATACACTAAAAATATACACTATACGCGGACGTTTTGGCCCTTTTTTGGAGCCATCTTCAGCGCGGAAACAAAATAATACAGTCTTACATAACTAAACGCAACTGCGACATTCGGTGATGCATCCCGTGGATCTCTTACGCAACCGGCGACATCCCATCATCAAGAGAATCCATGTCCTTCCAAAGATAATTACTTGAGTTTCTTGGGTGGTAGATAGACATGGCAGTACTTATTTTATTTAATCTATAAGTGAGTTGGTCGGTATAAGGCGGATGACCGAACGAAGTATTTAAAACAGTTGTGATGCTTACAAATGCACAGGTTGACACCGACCAATCGTAGATGTAATCGGAGAACTACACTCTCCAACTCTCGGAGGAACAATGACACACGGTAAATATGACATAATGTTGGTTTAGCCAGGTTGTCAACCAGACGTTAATAAACAATATACAAAATCACAAACACGCAAATAAATAACACGATCCCGTGACAAAGTGGAAAGATTGACGCAAACGGTAAAAAGTAACAAAAATAATAATAAAGTCGAGAATAATAAAATTAAATTGTTGACAAGTAGCGAAGCTTAGCAACGGTAACAATAAATACCTAAAAGCGCCATGAATATGAAATAGTGACAATCGGTAAACATTCCGAAAATAAATTAAATAAATAATCTTGTTTGTGTCAATATGGTAAAATGTGAGAAATAAGCAACGATATAATAAATAAAACAGATCTGATATCTAAGTCAAAAAAAGCTATTGTTGATAACAAGGTTGTCAAATAAACTAAAAACCGCAGAATACAGTAAACATCTTGGATGATAAACTTCTTCAGAAGGTGTCAAAACAGTAAAATGATCATCTTAATTATAAACATATAAATAGAAAAAAATATAAAAAAGTAATACATATGGAAACAAAGAAATAAAAATGTAAATGTAAATATGTGTAATAAGATCATATTCGTTATCCAATACCTCCACATTGTCCCATTCAAAATCATGATCGAAAGACATCCTGTGATCGGTAATGACAGAGTGACTGGTCGTGCTTCTACGAATATGGTTTTTATGTTCAGCTATTGTCGTGTGTAATTGTCTCTTTGTCTGTCCTACGTAGGATGCATCGTAGTTATTGCAATTGATCTTATAGACGACATTGCTGCGAGCGGTTTGTGGGCAGAAATCTTTGTGTACTTTGATAAACTTCTTCATTTTATTAAGGCTGCGGTAGGAGAGTTTCACATTCAAGTCCTTGGTTATGTTTTTAAATTGTTCAGAAATCAAAGGAACATAAGGAATTGTGAAATATGAAACTCTCTCGTGTTCTTCCTCATGTTTTTTGTTGTCATAATTGGCGTTGATGTTTCGAAAAAGTGTTCTGAGGCGTTCATGGCAGGTATCAAAAATAAACTTGAGAGGATATTCATTATCCAACAAGATTTTAACAATCAATTCAAAGTTTTTTTGGTGGAACATGGGGTGTGAAAGTCGAAACACTCTGTCGATTAAACCAATCACAGTACCCTTCTTCTGGCAATGGGGGTGATTTGACATGAAATGTAAATATCTTCCAGAGAATGTAGGTTTATGGTACCAATCAAACGTCAAATAATTGTCATTAAAAATCATGGTAACGTCCAAGAAGTTAAGTCTGTTTTTTTCCCCCACTTCCATCGTAAATTGTAGACGTGGATGGAAGGAGTTAAAAATGTGTAAGGTGTGATTGAGAAGGGTGGGGGGGGGGCGCCAAAGCGATGTCATCTACATATCTAATAAAAAAAGGGGGAGTAAATTTCAAGGTTTCGAGAGCTCTGGTTTCAAGATCTTGAAGGACCATGTCCGCGATAATCGGAGACAATGGCGAACCCATGGGCGTACCGAATGTTTGTAGGTAGATTACTCCATTAAAAGTGAAAAAAGTAGAGTCCAATATAATTCTAACGGCGGTAATAAATTCAAAATGTGAAACGTTGTAATTGTTATAGGTATGATTCCATCTAGTAGAAATACTATCAATCGCCATATCAGTAGGAATATTAGTGAATAGAGAAATGACATCTAAGGAAATGAGAAGAAATTCGTCATTAACATTTATATCAGCGAGTTTTTTTACTAATTCAAAACTATTGTTGATGTGACTGTGTGCGATAGGGAGGCTTTTGAACAATATGAATAAAGGAAGCAAGGTTGTAAAACGGACTGTTAAGGGAAGAGACAATTATTTGCGATTTTCGTAATAATTATTAAGAAATTAATTTAAAAAGATGGGCCAATCAGAAGCGCGCGGCGAGAAGAGACTTCCTACCCAGGCGTTGCTAGGTGCGCGGTGAAACGGTGGGAGGGGCGCTGTATACGGCTACGTACGAGCGAACGCTGAAGCCACGCATCTCGAACTATTCTCTCTCTCTCTCTCTCTCTCTCACTCTCTCTTTCTCTTTCTCGCGCGCGCGGCATAGGAAGCAGAGTTGGGCAAAAATCTAATTAACAATTACAAATTTCAATTACAATGTAATTCTTAATGCAATTAATAATTACATTTTATAATCGTTTTCTCGCCGTTGGCTTCTGAGCCATATAGTTCCGATAGGCGGCTGATAGATGACAACGGTGTCGCTTGGAAAATTATTAATTTCTTAATTTTCGATAAAAAATGCAATAAATCATGAAAATAATGATGGAGCAATGCGAAGCGGAATAATTTTTCAGTATTGTCGATATTGGCAGTGCATATCGGCGCATATTGGAACACACCCATCGTTGCATGCGCACTAGCAGTCGATCGGTAAACATTCCGGATGATGCACGTTTGCGTGATTTGACGTATTTGACAAATTTTGGAGAAATTCCGTATGTGGAACGTCAGTTGCGATTAGGATCAAAATCCCAGTGGAAGATAAGATCTCATTTTTTTTTAAATCCTTTTTTTTATCATGGACACGGATAGACCTCTGCACGAGGATTGGAAGAAACGGGTATATATGCAGGCTCTCGTTTGTCAAATACAATATAATTGGAAGCACTAGAAATGTTCCGCGATTCTACATTACATATATTATTATATTATGCGTCTACATAAATAAATTAGATGAGTTTTGACATATGCAACTGAATGCATTTTAATCCTGCTTTTTAGTATTTAATTATATTATTTAAAATATTTAAAACATATTAATTATATACAATATGTTGTTATAACTCTGTTGACGCATAGAAATGTCATCTTGTTCAAAGCATAATGATATTACATTGATCTATCTTTATGTATCTATAATTATCAAACAATCAAATTTTTATATTTTTTTTTATATTTATTTTTGTATTTTTATCTTTTTTTATATTTTTTTTTTGTATTTTTAGGCTTTTGTAGGACCACTACCGGATAGTTTCTTGAGAATAGAAGAACGCAATGCGCAGTTGCAGCAGGAAGCGGCAGATCAGCAAGCTGCTCTAGCTCTCCAACAGCAGATGCAGAATATGTCGGTAACTCATGATCCACGAGTGGGCAGGCTTAATATAACAATTTCTCAGGTAATCTTATTTTTTTTATATGCATAAGATATACCTACCATTAATTGACTTATATAAATCAACATCGCAGCTACCTATACTTTCTCATGTTAAGAACCCGTTTTTTTCTAGGCCAAATTAGTAAAAAATTATGGAATGACAAGGATGGATCCATATGTGAGGTTACGAGTGGGACATGATGTATATGAGACACATACAGACTCGAATGGCGGAAAAAATCCACATTGGAACAAAGTGATTCAGTGGTAAGAATATATATACATATTCTGTTTTCACATATCTGAAGATACATATATCTGCCATAAATGTTTAAACATTTATTTCATTGTAGCTCCCTTCCACCTGGAGTTACTCAAATATACATAGAAATTTACGATGAGTGTTCCTTCGTGATGGATGAATTGATTGCGTGGGGTCATATAGAAATTCCACCACAAGTCATTCAAAAAGGAGAGACACACGAAGATTGGTATATGCTTAGTGGAAAACAGGGAGAGAATCAGGAAGGCATGATCAATTTAGTTTTTAGTTACATGGTACATACAATAGTTATCATATATCTTATGTTAATTATATTTATATTATTGCTTTTGTGTATTTAAAACAACAGTTTGCTTTGAATCAAATTTAGAATTTAACTGTCATTGTAGTTTGCATGCTTGTGATATTAACCCTTAAAGATCATATATGGATCATTTTGATCCTATCAATATTTTAACAATAGAATATCTTGAAGGCCTTAATCAATACCAAAAGTTTTATACTTTATTTCTTTAACTTTTATTGTATATGATCATTTTCTTCAGATGTCAAAAAATATATATAAGTTTTTGTAGATTTTTCCAAGCACTTTGAGACAGTTAGAAATGGGATAAGATTGTGACCCATATGTGACCAGGAATAGAGTAAAAAAATGTGTGACAAGGGTTAATATTTAGTACTATTAAGGAATTATTTTTTTTTTTTTTTAGGAATTTACTCAAATATTTTCTTTGTTTTTTTATGGCGTTTCTATTATAGAATAAATTGTATCCATATTCTTCGATAATGATGGTTCCTTCTGCAACGATGGTTCCTTCTGCAACGATGTTCGGCATGCCGAATTATGCCCCAGTAACTGTTTACACAAAACCTCCGGCTGTTGCCGCACCAACAGTTGTACCAAGTTCTTTGCCAAATGCTGAGGTCGAATTAAAGCAGGTATTTAATGTATAATTCACAATACAATTTTTTATCCAATGTTCCTTTTGTTATGTGCACACATAATTTTAACTATACTTTGCAGATTGCAGAAATGTTTCCAAACGTTGACAAGGAAGTTATCAAATCAGTATATGACGCTAATTACGGCAAAAAAGACGTTACAATTAATTCGTTGCTTCAAATGTGCGAATAAGTCTCAATTTTTTTATGTAGTTTGCCATATATAATTTTATTAAATATCCTTTATTAATAAGTATTCTTCTGGAATATAATATACGAAAATCTAATTTGTAATACTTCCATACGTAATAAGAGCAGAATATATTGTTTTAGTATAAAATGATATTCTTTTGAAGAATAAGCATGTTTTTATTTTTAACATAACATTCTTATTGTGTTTTAATTAATAACTTTTGTTATATGTTATTGTTACTTCAGAGTTTATGTTATTTCCCTTATTTCTCTACATGTACAAGTATTTATTTTTTGATTTTGCGGGAGTACATGATATATATAATCTATTCCGTTCTGTATATAATTTAAATACACATTAGTGTATTCTACAAAATTGTAAAAAGATATACGCTTAATTGATAATTGCATATAAATTGTAATAAATGTTATATATATATATATATATATAATTTGTACAATTTTATCCATATCAGAGGCATAAAACAATCCGAAAGTGTCAGGGAATATTAAAAATTTTATATATAAACGGTAAAGTAGCCATAAAAATAATTAGTATTGAATATGTATTTCTTATTGTCGAATTGCAAGGCATACGGCCGGCTTCGGATTGACAAGCACATGCTTCAACGGCAAATCCTTCAATCTAAAAATATATTATAGTATATTATTGAATAATATTAATTTATATAATCACATAACTACAAAAAATGTTCATTATGTAGATTTTATGTATGTACACACATACATACATACACACACATATATATATAATATATGATACATACATATGTAACATAACAGCCTGATGTAACTGCTATTGCCTGGTCTTCTATGACTTTTCCACAAAAATAACTGGCGTTTATAACTACAAATAATATTGATATATGTACAAATCATGCATTTGGATTCTATAATTTCCTGTTTTGTTGTAAAATATATTTACTTTTTCTATTATATACATATGTATACTTTATGCAAACACTACAATCAGATTCCAGTGGCTCAAGACAATCTGAGTTTTCATTATTTTGTATGTCGTTCCACAGTTTAGTTGTATTTAGTTCTGTATAATCTGAAAGAAATATACAGAGAATATTAATTAATAACTGAAAAAATAAACGTTGAAAGCCCAAATTATACTGTATAATTATACTCACTTAATATAGGTTTTTTACAAGGAATATTTGGATATTCTTCATTGTAGACTGTGCAATCTCTCTCACCCCTTGGGATCCATGTAAACTTGAAGCATTGTGGTTTGTTGGAACCTGTGTCATTATATAAAAGTAGATTCTGATTAAAAAGAAAGAAAGAGAAATTATAGAAAATTGATAAATCTGTAAAACGTTCAATGAGATAAACTGAATGTGAATTAAACAAACCAGAAATATCAAATAGTTCTATATCATTGCTCTATATATAACTTATTTATAATCCATAAACGAGGGTGAATCGAAAAGTAACTTGGTTCAAAACAATAGACAATAATTTTAAATTCAAGTTGTATTTTATTTATTTATTTTTTTTTTTATTTATTTATTCAATTTTATTTATTTATTG
The DNA here is from genome assembly GCF_003651465.1 of Formica exsecta. Classification (NCBI taxonomy): domain Eukaryota; kingdom Metazoa; phylum Arthropoda; class Insecta; order Hymenoptera; family Formicidae; genus Formica; species Formica exsecta. The sequence continues at coordinate 24,253 of NW_021849259.1, forward strand.
TTTTATTTTATTTTATCTCACATAGCGAATACATTAACCAAGTTACTTTTCGATCCACCCTCATAGATATATCAAAGTAACATTTTTAATACAAAATATAGATTAAAAATAAAAAAA
>NW_021849259.1:24728-34578 GCF_003651465.1 Formica exsecta
AAATAAAAAAAAATTTTTCAATATTTTTATATATAATATATATATATATGTGTGTATGATATATGTACAATACTTATACAATGCGGCGTATCTTAAAACCTTTATGTACGTGTATATATGCGCTTAAATATTCTTTACATTCCATTTTTATTTGCCGATTATCAAATGAAAAACTGCTCTCGTTATTAGAATCTTGAATGAAAATATCGCTAATATGTATCGACGGCCTGAAAACGCTACGCGGCGTTATTTGATATTTATATCATTATTAGTGTGTGCAATATTTATAAGATATTACCGACTTGTAAGACCGAACACTCCTTGTGAAGGAAAATAAATATATTTACCTAAAAGTACATTGCAAGTACAAATTGTTAAAAATATAGTCAAATAAATCTTTTTCATTCTTGTGGGCTAATTCACGCAACATTAAACAGATACTGTTCATATTGCTATGAAAGATTGGGGGCTTATCTGATAAATATGATCACAATCGTATAATGATAGCATATGCCAGATATCACATTGCTATCATTATCAGTATAGCAAAATATTACAACACAATAATATAAAGGATATGTAATTAATGAATTCGTCTGGTATCCATAGAAAACAATGGTAAGTTAATACAATGACAATATCAAAAGTTTATTATAACAATAGCTAATCAATCTTTACACTTTTTGGCAGATATAGCATTTCATCATGCACTTATCTTCTCTATATTAATTAATTATATGTAGATATTTTATAACGATATATTTTATATAATGATAAAAAATATTTTATATTTCACAACAATATAAAAAAACATATTTGTTGGAGTAAATAGATGAATTCTGTTTTTTATAAATAGAGAATCTTCGGCTCTTATTTTATAAGATTATTTGTATGAACTAGAAGATTTTAAGTATAAGCGTTATAAGTAATTTGTTCGTTAGTAGTAGTTCGTTTTTTTCTTCATGAGATTACAACTCGCTAAAACTCATCATGCCTCGCTAACGCTTCGCCAAAATCTGTCGCCTGAGATCCGACAAATATGTCGTATTTTTCCAAAATTTCGTCCTTCGTGAGTTTGTGATCCGCATCCGTATCAGCTTCATAAATCAAGTGCCTTGATTCTGCTTCTGCGTGATCAAAATCCGCGGGAATAATCCATGTCTTTACCTGTTTCAAAGCAGAATTCGAATATAGTTTTATTGGATCCAATTAATAATGCAAAAAATGTTTCTAAAAATTTTTTAATGTTTTTTTTTATAACAATTATGAAACATTAAATACCACCAACCTCATCGGCATTCAAGAATCCATCCCTATCTTTGTCTCTGTATAAAGAAAATTGTTCTTTCTCATTTTTCACCCATTCCGGTTCCTCTTCATCCTCACTGCCTTTGTACATATCACCTGTTAACAAATTGAAAATTTTATTTCAAGAACTGCTTAAGCTATATCTTTCAAGTGCAACAAAGGGACATCATTACCAATATATTCTATAAGAGATATCTTTCCATCTTTATCTTTATCAATATCCTCCATTGTTTCTAACACTATCACATCCTTCATGTGATCTGCCTGTTCAGCATGAAGGAAGGAAGTAAATTCCTCCTTGGTCAGAGCATCATCCCCATCCAAATCCGCAGCTGCCCATCTTCTGCGATCTCTCTTCAGCATGTGAAGATACGAAAAAGAGTCGTCGTCTGATTTATCCTGCCTTTCCTTCTCATATTCATCTATATCGCCATAAACCATTGCTGTATACTCCTTCCAAGATATTTTATCCTTTCCATCAGGATTATGAGATCTCCACTGACGTTCCACATCATCCCTAATATAACGCTGTTGTGTATACATTATCCAATCCTTAAGCTCCTCTTGTGTCACATAGCCATCCTTATCATTGTCTATTTTATCGACAATTATCCCTAGTCTTCTGGTACTTTCTTCAGGAGTAAGCTGATCAAATGTTTTAGCCTCTTCTCCAAGGAAAGCTTCATGATCATAGGCTGAGTTGTGTTGCGAGTTGATATAATGATCTTCATTACTGACGTCCTAAAATATATATAATATGCTTGATAAATTTCTCAAAAATTACAATCGTTTCTTCATTTTTTACATCTTTAACTATAATAAAAATATTGTATCAAAAATGTTTTAAAGATATTATAAATAATAATGTCATTTTTCTCTGACAATAAAAACATTGATAAATATTGATAGAATGGAACTCTTTATAATCAGAGATCTTTAATTTTTTTTCTAACCTTGTTTAAAATGCGTTGCTCCACGTCCGGCTTCGGGATCGCCGTCGCCAGGATGGAGAAACCGAATAAGATTTGTAGAAACATGAGATGTAGTATTCCACGGAAATGCATCGGCGTGAAAAAAAAAAAAAAAAAAAAAGGAAGCTGCGAGAAACTCAGCTGAAGAGTGTCCGAGCGGCGTCTCTCACCGAAACGAACGCGAGGAATGACAACTCTTCGACTTCGACTTCCACATCAGCAAGAGCAACGAAACCAAACGCCACACCCCCACCTCTTAATTTCGTGCTCGTACTACGCGCGTCTGTGTGCGAAAATGTACGATTCTTTCGGTCGAGAAACGCTCGTTGGATGTTCGATGGCCGAGATGCTCCGCCGAGAAGCGAATCCGCAGCTTCCACGTGATTCTATTAGAAGAGCCCGGTGTTCTTTAAATGGGATATATATATATAGAATACTTCGTCGAATACGTCACGTGTAACTTAAAGTTTTGACTATATAGCACATAGTATATCTTTTGTAACAGATGTAAAATATATTATAATGGAAAAAAAATCAATATATTTGAAAAATATTCGTAAAAATTTGTATAAAGTTTTGTACAAGATATTCGAGAAACGGAGAATAAATTTAATATTTATGAAGTCACAAAATTTTGGGTATTAAATCTTTGTGCAATTCACAGATTTTTTTATTTAAAGCAATGCACAATAAAACTTGTTCTATATAACAGTCGATTTATATTATAAACTTGTTAGGATAAAATAATATCTTTATCGTATAAACATTTCTTTGCAATCTGCATTTTTTTTAATTAATAAAGTGGCAGAATGAAAAAGAATGAAAATGTTGCACGCCTTTTTTACATGGACATATAATACATGTGAATAAACAGCCCAAAAGTTCACTTTATGAGCACTCAATTAGTTTGCAATACAAGAGTTTTCTGTACAAGAATTCACAATGAATGCATAATGAATGCATTAGGAGCGATTTATCTAAGAAACAACATTATTTTAACTTCCAATTATCCATTTGGCTTTCCCACTACATTTGAAATAACTCACGCAATATTCTATGGCTTTTCTACTGAAACAGAATCATCCATATATTAATTACAAATACCATACATGGAAAAATTATTGAACAATATAAACAATCCGGGTATCATCTACTTGTTATCCCTATATTTATAACGATGCTTCTATTCTGGTACTTCTTTGTTTTTTAGGAATTCCAGTCTTCCTGAATTCACTTCTTTCATTTAGATATTGTTCCGTACATTCTTTAATAAAGTCTTGATTGAAGAACCACTTTTCCATGCATGATTTCATTATTTCATTTTCTTTTCTACACTTTACAACATTTAACAAGCCTGAATTGAGGCAGCAGTCGTGGAATTCTGCAGAGAAAAAATTATAATTGATACATACATTCTATTTGTGGCGATGTAAATTAAATAATTACCTTTAACTTCACTGACGCATTTTTCCGTTTTAGTTCTTTCTCGCATTAACTTTGGTATCAGTATATCTGTCTCCACCTTCCTCAAGCTTTTGTCATCAGGATCACCTGAAATAAATATGTAAGAGTTATTCCAGCTTTGAAAAAAACAAGAATTGTGAATATAACCTATTTTATCGACAGTTTTCGATTTGCCAATTTTAGCAACAAAAAAAAATTATATTTATTCTCTCGTAATATTTTATTAATAGTGAATCAAAAGAAAAATTTTACCCAGTCCCTTTGGTCCTCCGGCAAGTTTAGGCGATATCACCGAATACGAAGATAAATCCTTCATTGTTGTATATTTTACGTTCCATCCAGTTGTTTAAAACAACGTTATGTACGTCATCGCAATAATACGGGTGTCGACTTTCAGAGGGCATGATAGACGTTGGTCAACCGAAATACATGGAAGTTTGACGTCTCTGTTCGCTCTCCTCTATGGTTCTCCTCGTCAAGAAACACTGAAGACAACCAACAACCAATAGGCTGCGCTCGTGATTATGCACATTTGAGGCTTGTCAAACGGTGAGACTTCGAGAAGAATTGTCATTTGGTTTCGCGACGAAAAGGAAATTCTCTTGTTAAAAACGGATCATCGTAAGAATAACTTATATTCTAATCCGATAAAATTGTATAATTCGATTCAAGGATCGCCGGGAGATTCAGAATCGACGTAGCGTTCTTTTCTTAACCTTTAAACACTCTCACCACCATGACTCTTTGAATCTCTGAAGAGCCTTTATGTGGTGATTATATTTTATGAATATTTCTAGAGTGTAGAATTCAATTGACACATCAAGATGGACAGGCTATTACGGTTAGGCGGTGGAATGCCGGGTTTAAATCAAGGACCACCACCCTCCGATGCACCTGTTGTTGACACAGCTGAACAGGTATTCATTGTTCAGATATTTGTATCTTTATTTTCTTCGTATCGCTTCAGTTTATTTTGTTTCTAAAGGTATACATATCATCCTTGGCCCTTTTGAAAATGCTCAAGCACGGTCGTGCCGGGGTACCGATGGAGGTGATGGGTCTGATGCTGGGAGAATTTGTCGACGACTACACTGTTCGCGTTATTGATGTCTTTGCCATGCCTCAAACAGGAACAGTAAATGTCAAAATGCGTTGAAAAATACATTTGTGTACGACATAGATTCTTACATATATATTCTTACATTATCTCAGGGTGTCAGTGTAGAGGCGGTAGATCCAGTGTTTCAAGCAAAGATGTTGGATATGTTGAAGCAGACCGGTCGGCCGGAAATGGTAGTGGGCTGGTATCATTCTCATCCGGGTTTCGGTTGCTGGCTATCCGGAGTGGATATTAACACTCAACAATCTTTCGAGGCTCTTAGTGAAAGAGCTGTAGCCGTTGTCATTGATCCTATACAATCGGTGAAGGGAAAGGTTGTCATTGATGCATTTAGATTAATCAATCCAAACATGATGGTAAGTATATATTCGTGCCGATTGATCGTGTGTTTTTTGATTATGTGATTCTGATATCATGCTGATTGCAGGTCTTGGGACAAGAACCAAGGCAAACAACATCGAATTTAGGCCATCTACAGAAACCATCGGTTCAAGCGCTGATACACGGATTAAATCGGCATTACTACAGTATTAGTATTAATTATCGTAAGAACGAGCTGGAACAGAAAATGCTGTTGAATTTACATAAAAAGACATGGATGGATGGTTTGACTCTTGCCGAATATTCAGAGCACAGTCGACTCAATGAGAATATCGTTTCCGAAATGCTTGAACTTGCAAAGAATTACAACAAGGTGAAACATAGTGCAACAATTTCAAAACTTTACAAGTACTATTTGTATATGGTAGAGATGTGTGACTAGATATTCCAAATTTTTTTTATCATAATGTGATCATCAATTTGATGTATTTACAGGCCTTGGAGGAGGAAGAAAAGATGACACCCGAACAATTAGCAATAAAGAATGTGGGCAAGCAAGATCCGAAACGACATCTTGAAGAAAAAGTGGATTCGCTAATGGCTACAAATATTGTCCAATGTTTGGGAGCTATGCTTGACACAGTTGTATTTAAATAATAATTTCTCAATATACCACTCGCAATATGATATTTAAAGGAAATATACATCTTTCTTTTTAAAATAAAAAAAAGTATGATACTTCTTTTTATATTCACCACTAATGCGAACAATTGATATGCACTATTAGTTTTGTGTAAATTTTTATTGAAGATACATGTTATCTTGATGAATCTGGTGTACTTATTGGACTGAATATTACAAATTGTTGTAAATCATGGTACGTAAAAGTTTAACGAACAAAAGAGAAATATATGATAAATATCTGATAATGAGGTAATGTACAATGAAATAAGAGCTTATCAAATGTGACATATTATAATTGATACTGGAATATCTAAGATTTCTTAGAATATATAATCTTACATTATTATCAATTATGTTTATATAATAATAATTTATACGTGTTACAGAGGACATACTTTTTACTAAAAATCTGTATCGGTGACATAAAAATATATAATTCTCGTCTTCATGATTAAAAAAAAATATAGATGTACAGTAAACTCTCTTGATCATTCTTATCAGCCTTAATGGAATAAGAATTAGATGTAATTTGGAATATTTTACATTGGAATTTGTGCATCTGGAAAAAATGGCATAAATGCAATAGTGTCAGCAAATATATAAAAAAGAAAAATAATAAGTCTAATATAAAAAGATTTTTTTGTCTTTTTTTTCTTAGAATATAACCCAAACAGCACATGTCCCTAAAAGACGATTTAAAGATATTTTATCATACTTTAAACATCTTCAAGATGTCTTTTGGCCTTCTTGTGCTGCCTGGGTAAGCTTCAGTAAACTCGAGAAATTACTGTACAATATATGAAACTAGAACTGGGTTTTTAGCCTAGAGAGAATGTAATATATAATGTCATAAAGAAAATAATTTTATATTTTATATAACAATTGTTTAATTCTTTTTTCTTTTGCATAAAAAATCCATCTAACTCGGTGTAGGTTCTCGATTTTTATCCTTTTTCTTCTTCTTTTTCTTTTCTTTTACTGGAGCCTCCTAGAATAATATGTAACAACGTAGTAATATACATATTCGATTATATATTCAAATTAAAATCATGATCTAATTACCCCACTAGCGCTTTCTTCCATTACTATAGATTCTTCACCTTCCCTGTCTTGCTTCTCTTTGCTTTTTTTCTTTTTCTTGTCTTTTTTCTCCTTCTTTTTATCTTTGGGTGATGATAATTCTGGTGATGATGTTTCTTCTTGTTTTATAGAAACATTTGTATCCGTTACACTTGTATCATCTTCTCTTTTCCTTTTTCTAGAGCCAACGTCACCGTTTTTCTCCGTCTACATTTTTTTTAAATATTTTGTGAATAGTCAATCACACACAGACACACATATATATAAACATCTACTTATCAAAAAAAAATATTAAAGAAATTAGAAAGTTAAAATAATTAAGACTTGCCTTAATTTCTGCTGTTGACGTTGGTGTTGCAGAATAATCCGTGTAATTTTGTAACCAACCTGCAGGTGTGTTTTCATTTGGTTTTCCATATTTATCTAAGGTCCCTTCAACTACCATACGTTTTTTTTGCAATGCTTTAGGACCTAAACCCCACTTCCTTGGATATGCATCTCTCTCCATGATTACCCTTTTAATTTTTGCAGCTACTCCATGATCACAAGCAGCCATAGTTGGAGAGGTCATCAAAGCTATAGCTAAATACATATAAATAAAATTTTGTGCGTAAATATTATTTAAAAATTCTAAAGAAATTTTTAAAAATAAATATAAAAGTAATATATAAATTTTTCGAATTTCTCTTATGAGTTGAACAGCAGATGATGCAAGAAGTTGAATAATGTACAATATTATTATACACACATACACACATACAATTATTCTGAAAATATATTTACCAAGTGCAACAGCTTCGCCTTTAGTAGTCACAATTACAATTTCTTGGTTTAATTCTATCCCTTGGTCATACATTATAACGCCTGGCAGCATTATTTTAGCTCCATAACAAATTGCATTCACCTACAAATTCATAAAATAAAAATAAAAATATATTGTTATTAATAAAATTAAATAAAAAAACCTATTCTTGTATTAATTAAGAAATAAAAGCTCGAATACGTACAGCGCTATCCTTCAAGATGATTCTCTTGTGATTCATTAATAGTGCTTCTAATGGTTTTATAACTCTCCTTAGATAAGATTCGTCTCCATGATTGTCGTACAACCATTGGGCATCAAGAATGTCATGCATTGTAACCATGGCATCTTTTTCGGATTGAACGCCGGAACGAATCCTCCGAAGTTCTTGCATATTAGCGCCGGTACCTACGTACAGCCCGAGATGGACACACATAGTTCTTATATAAGAACCAGCCTCACAACTAACACGAAACACCCCCATATTAATCTCCTTGTTATAATCTAGCAATTCATTTTCATATACTGTCCTTACGCGAAGCTGTCTTTTGACCGCCGATATCAATGGTGGCCTTTGGAAGAGAGCACCATGCAACTTTTCCAATGACTGCTTTACCTAAATCATCATATAACATCAATGTATGGTATCGTGCAAAAGGGAGAGGGGGAGTATCTTAACAATATTCTGATGACTTACCTTTTGAATACTTTCTGGCGCAGAGTGAAGTTTAAACACAGCAACATATTCCTTTCCAGCTGACTGTTGCGACTTGGCTAATCTAGTCGCCCTGTCTATACAAACTATCAAACATCCTGATACTTTGGGATCCAATGTACCTGAGTGACCAGTCTTCTCCACCCTTAAAATCCTCTTTATCCAAGCAACCACCTCGTGCGACGAAGGGTTACATGGTTTGTCCAAGTTGATGCATCCTGACTTTACGTACTCTGATAAGCTACGATTAAGCGGGGTAGAACCACTTGTTAAAGGTGTAAAATGTTTTGTACGTGTCAGCATTTTATCAAAATTCTGCAATAGATAAATGAGAAGTTTCTTTTTATGAATATCTTGTCTGATTATTATTAACGTGTGAAAAAGGATTTGCGAAAACCAGATCACTGACCTTAAATAGTAGAGGCCAATCTTTACATTCCAGTTTCACCTCCTCATTGGAGGGTACTATCTCGCACTTCATCGTCCTTTGAATTTCCCCAAGCGTTGGCTTGTTCTTCTTCTTCTTACTCTTATCTGCAACAAGACCGATAAAATCTAACCTACATCTTAATCTCTATACAATTATATACGACAAATCTGTATCTTTTTTAAACTAAATTTGTTAGAGCAAATTTAATGCGCGAAAGCTATGGATGTGTTAGCATTTTTCGATATTTCCGATAATACTGTCATTTTAATCGATCGTGCAATTAAGCAAAAACACGTGTATATCATGAGGTATTACAAGATGGAAACATAACAGAAACCACGCGGCCCGAGACGTTATTGATAATCACAATAATGTAAAAAAGCACGAGCATACAAAATTAATTTTGGAAAAAAAGATTTCGCGACGTGCATACAAAAATAATGTGTATTATTTACCTTCTTCTGCCATTTTTAAGTTAGTATTATAACACGTGAAGTCGCGTACAATCCAAACTCTGGATCACTCCGAATATAGCATAGATTTCCGGAGTTTGAACATAAACTAAAGTTGAATGAGATTGAAGAGCAACAATAGATTTCAGGTTTGCGTTGCAAAACTACTCAGAATATTGTAACGTTTGATTGACCAATCAGAACGAAAGGAACAAAAATTTCCTTGTCCTGATTGGTCTACCAAACGCTGTTTCACTAAAAGTGCGAATTCATGGGACGCTCGTTTCAGCATTGCATGTGGTCACGTGATTTCGACTTGACGCTAGTGTTAAGAAAAAAAATTGGATTTTCTTAGCTTCAGCATCAGCGTCAAGCCGTGTTGTTGTTTTTTTGCCGTATAATATTTTTCTTTATATTTTTAATTAAAATATTTTATTTGTATTATATGTTTTTATATGTATTATATTATTTCTTGAATAACTATATAAGATTTGAATTTATAT
>NW_021849259.1:34753-45318 GCF_003651465.1 Formica exsecta
TTTTGTATATACATTTTTATTATATTTTTTTCTTTTCATGCGTTTTTCACAATATAGCGTCAAATTTAATCACGTGACCTTTGACGTTAAAAATGAGCAAAGGATTCGATTATCGGCGTTTGTGTTGCTATCGAAATGTATCCGAAATAATCGCAACATATCGAGAACTATCGAAATCTTGGGACATATATATCGATGTCGATTAAAAAAATATTTTTGAATCATCTTGACAATATAAACGTATTTTCCGATTTTTATATTTAAATAAAGATTATGCCTAACTAAGAAAATCATTTATTATGATCTCTAATAAATTTCCATAAATGTTATTTGAGTATTCGTTGCAATAAAAAAAAAAAACCAGGTTATCTAGAGTAACGTCATGGATCAGCTGATAGCTGCAGTAGTGTTGGTCTGTCAGTCATATCACTAAACTTGTATTCATTATGCATTGTAAAAAATTGACAAATGTATACTAGGTACACAAACAAGAAAATTGAAGAAAATAAAAGATAACAGAGAATAAAAATGTCTCTGTACTGGATTCACTGCCACAGGAGAGAAATAAAAAAGTATATATACTCGTAACTACAATCTGGTTTGCTCTATTTTTAACATCGGATGAATCAAGATACTAACATATTACTCCCGACTAACGATAATTCAAACGTCAGTTTGCCATGGATGAACAAAACGTCAAAATGTTAATTTTTCCCTTTTCGATGCTTCGGTTTCGTCCAAAATTAGGGGCTATATGGATTGCACAAATTAACGAAATGAAACATTCTCGTGAAATTTTTGCACGATCTGACTACCATCATGGAAGCTTATTAATACAGATGTAGCAAACAGGCAAAGTTATTTTGGGCATGTGCTTGTTAACCCTAAAAATGCAGACATAGATGATTTTAACATTGACTATCACCCATGAACCTGACATTCTGGGATATTCTCACTAATTTCGTTTAAACATGGATCCAGATTCCACAGAGATGGCAAACGAAGTCAAGAACAAAGTCATACTGCACTGGAACTGTCGAGGTCTTGTGGAGTTCCCAGAAGTGATAAGATCGCACGGTAGTCATATTCAAGAGATATATCTCAAGTGGAACAAGCTTACCACTCTACCATCCTGGATCATAGAACTGTTCAATGTAACTAACTTGTACATGTATGGCAATCTGATTGAACAATTGCCCATAGAACTCGGTCAGATGAGTCAGTTGACAGTGTTGGATCTAAGCGCTAATAAACTGGAGCAAATACCTTTCTGCATCGGTAACTTGAGCAATCTAAAGTCTTTATTCTTAAATGACAACTTTGTAGAAAGATTACCAGTTGGTAAGTGTGATTACTAGGTATATGTTCTATCACGAGAACAAAGAATTTATTGATTTATCTGACAAACAAAAACAGAATTGAGCAAACTGAGAAATTTGGAAATACTATCTGTCTCGGGCAATCATATTGTTGCACTACCAGAATGGATCGGCTCTCTACCAAGACTTAAAGAATTATATATAGATAACAATCAGCTGAGAGAACTACCTAACAGGTTGACGTTAGCTCCTGAACTTGCCATGATCTCTGTGTGTTCAAATAGGTTATTATCCATATTTACATTTTTCAAAATAAACTTTATAAAAAATATAAGAAAAAGTTACATTCTAACAGAAATCAATTTATATTTTTTAACTGTGTATAAATGTTTATTACAGGCTGAGATATTTACCATTTAATGGATTTTTATCAGCTCCTTGTATCCGATTTGATGCAAATGAATACTTAAATTATGTGTCGTATCCGCTTCTACTTCAACTACTTTCACAACTTCGAATGACGGCTATACACGATAGGAGCAGTTTGGCATTTGGGTAAGCTCTTTAAAGATATCAATAACCAGAATATGTATATATCAATGTAACTGAAAGATAAATCCTGAGCAGCTGTTACTTTATTACATATACAAAGTAATTTTACATAATTATATGTGTATATATATATATATATATATATATATATATGGAATCACAGGTGTTTTAAAACGCATTATAACACTACTGTGTTAAACACAAATATGAAATTGTACGTAGAAATGAGAGGTTTGTATGAGATGGACGCCGACGTTATAATCGAATTACCACGGCAGCTCCTAAAAATTCACCAAGTTCACGAAAACACGACCTGTTCTCTATGGGAATTAGCCCTGCGAAGAATTTATATCGAGAGGTAATTCAGGAACGTTATGTAAAAATATCAGGAATATCTTCATTTCTATTTCAATAGAGTATAAGTATCTCATATAATTCAACGCAAGTATATTTTAGGTACAAACATACACTCGATGTGTTCACTTCTCCTCCAAACGTGACGATATTCTATGAATCACTTCCCAAAAATACTAAATTGGACTTTACATTGTCTTCTACAAACTATACTTTATATAGTTTATTAATGAACGGACCTGCCAGTATTTGTATAAATACACAATGTCAGCAACCTATATTTACAGAAGCTTGGATCATTATCGGTATTAGCCGTTACGCAGAGTCCATGATAACGATAGCTTTATGTTGTAGCAAAAGGTAACATATAAAATAATTGTATAGTACCTGAGTATATATCAGTTTGTAAGTCTTTTTCAACTTTGCAGTTGTGCTACCGCATTTGCTACACACTCGAATACGACTATTAAGCTTCATTGGCACTCGATCAATTGATGAATTCTTCTCATTTAGATATTGATACGTATTTAATTAATGCATTTCTGTATATAAAAAGTATTAGGAAAATAAAAATTCTTGTTTGTTGAAATCCTGCGACAATATTCTGTAAATTAAATCTCTAGCTATGTGTGATCATATAATTTATTCAGCATTCAGCTATCAATAGCGAATGTTTCGTTTGATAATGCCCAGTAAGAATTCAAATTCCATGACATAATATAACATAGATTAAGTTAAATTATTATAATATCATATGAATATAGTTTTCTCTAGATATTATTAGCCTAGTTTACACTAATATACTTTAATATATACTAAATATTATACCAACCAATCACAATCATTCCATTCTTTAGAGGAATGATTATGATTGACCAGTGTATTACTTAATACATATTAAAGTATATTGATATAAACTAGGCCATTATTCAAGTGACTAGTTTCACTGAATACTATTTTTTTTATTAAAATATACCTTGTGATTTTGAGATGCGACATATCTCTTTCATGTAATATGTATAAAAAGTTAAATTTCTTTTTCTTTTTTAGATTCCATCTCTGTTTTCACATAAAATTAAGTCGCGGAAAATATTCTCTGATCTATATATATTCTATAGATATTGATTTGATCGTTTACTCAAGCGATCAAGATATCTAACGCTTTGTCGCGATCGAAATTACACTTCACTAATGCCGCGGAAACTTCATCTTCGTGGAATCCTAAATCTTTCAATGTACATAAATTCTCGTAGTAGATTCTTGCTTTGGATTGATCGTGCTGCGTGAGTATCAGCGCTTTCTCGGCGTAGTCATTCGGGACGCCGCACTCCTCTAGAGATTGGATGGCCAATAGGTATTCTACGATTTTCTTTTCATGTACACGACCCAATTCTAACACCGCGCGTGCCGCTCTGCACTTAGGAAATCCCATGTCATTCAACTGCATCACCAACTTTAAATCATCCTCCGTCATATTCGACAACGAATCCGCTGGCGATTTTGCGTGATTCGATGATAACGCATCATTGTGTCTCACATTTGCGCACCTGTCACTATCTGGACTCTCCAAATCGGGCCACGGTTTCCAATTCTGTTGCAAGGATAGGTCGATTAAAATTAGTCATAAACTATATATTGCAAAGAAGAAATTTTTTATCACCTCCATAACAGGCCGTTCCAATTCTTTTTGAAGTTCCTGCATTATTGCTGAAACGCTACGATGATTTTCAACATTAGCTAGTTCATCCTCATCGGCTTGACTATCCACTGGAGTTTTCATATCATCAACTTTCTCTTCCTTGGAAATTTTCGAAGTATCATCGATTGTTAATTCATTTATTATATTCTCCAATTTTCCTGCCGGTATCCATTGTGATCTAGGTTGTAAAACCTATATAAAAAAAAATAGATATTAAGTGTAAGACAAACTTATCTATAATATACATAACATTTGCTAATAATATTCATTAGAGTTGCACAAGAAGAATGTAACTTTGTAAAGTGATTATTAGTTTTTCACTTGCTTGTGCTAATTCCTCCATATCATTGATAGTTTTTAGTTCCATATTGTCAAAGGGACTGCTTGTGTCATTATCGAAATCGGCATAATTCAAATCTCCATTGGTCTTTGCATGATCTTGAAGATCATTCGCAGGAAGTGACAAAGGTTGCGGTGTAAGTATTGTCGTTTCTGGAGCAGGTGTATTGATAGGCTGTTGTTTCACGCAATCCAGCGATGATAATGGAGGAGTCTCCTTTTTCTCCATTTTCTTCTTTTCCTTCAATCGAGCTTGAAAGGCTTTGTTATAGGCCTCTCTAGACTTGCGCCATTCGCACATCTGAATACAAATTAATTCGTTATCAAAGATAGGTTCATTTAAATGACAAACGAGTTGTCGAATAATTTCTCCATGTGAAATATTATATGGAACATCAAAATTTTATGAACATAATGATTACCTTCTTGAGTACCGAGTTCTCCAAACTGAAATCATACGTCAGCTTTGACACATCAGGCAAACGATTGTTGTACGCCGCTGGTAGACCAATCTTCCTCGGCGGTTTGTAGGCCTCCGCGATTTTGACATGAACGCCGTCCATATACGACGCGACTAGGTCACATTGTGCCGATACAAAAGGTCGAGCCATTGCTTCCTGGACACGGTAGGAAACGGTAAGAAATAACCTGTGAAGAGCTCTCGTTTTATTCGATCGCACATGTCCATCGATACATCACACGCATATAATTACAATTTAATTGAATATCAGATCCTCTCGCTTTCGAAACTCGCTAGATATCTCTCTAATATCTGAAATGGCAAAAATACACTACTATTTGATAGATCGGAATAGCCTGGCTGTCACCATTAGCCGCCATATTGCTTTTTAGCAGAGATTCAAACCTTGCTTTCAATCAGCTAAGATTCAAACTCTAGTTTACCATAGGATTCGAATTTCTGCTAAATAAATTTTTTTTTATTTTCTGTGATATATTGTTGGCAATGTCAATAATTTTTAATATAAAACCTTGCATAAAAAAGAGAATAATAATTATATATATAATTTCATATAATTTTATTCTATATTATTTTATATTATCAACAATTTGTGTCAAATGTCTAACATTATTGTCAATCACATTATATTTTTATAATTTCTAAGAATACATACTTTCACATTTGGTTTTTATAATTTCTAAGAATACATACTTTCATATTTGGTTTTAATTTAAATGAAATGTACTAATATTTGCAGACTATTATATTAGACATACTGCAAACGTAGGTAATACTTTTGTACTGTGAATATCACAGATACCATGTCATATAGTAATAAAATATAAATATGTATAAGGCTTCCTCAATTAAATATGTATAAGTCCTCCTAAATTATGTACAAATAAATTAGTCTAATAGCATGTCAAATATCCTAAAACTTTCATCGTAATAGAGGAATCTGCATATGGCTGGATCTTTCGTTAGATTTATTCTCTAACATAATCTTAGGATTAATGTCTAGTTCCTTCTGCTTCCGCTTGGCTTCAAAAGATTTCATATATGCAAGGAAACAAGTCCAAATCAAACTGCATACACTGACATACACAACGCGATTCCGCTCTGGGATCAGGGTGAAATTGATAGTTTGCAAAATTGGCCATATGCAAATGGCAACCTAGAAGGAAAATAATCTTTCATCAATCTCCTTAATGTCATAATTATGATAAGAACTTATCTGTATTGTGTAAAATGATACCCTGTATGTTGGCCAGAATTTAATTTTGACCTCCTCAATACATTCCGAAACTGGCTTTAATTCAAGAAAACTCATGCCAAAGAAGAAGGAACACATAGCTGCAGGGGTATATGTAACTTGCTCAACCAAAGCCTGTAATTATTTCATTATTAGTTAATTATTATCTTGAGTTTTAATACAATTTTTTTTTCGTACGTGAATTAATTTAAAAAAATTTACAACAAAATTAAACTGTATATAAAATGTTATAACATTTTTATACACATGTGCGTACCTTAGTGATTGCAGACTTTAAATTTGCTTTCGGCCAAAGATAAGACGCGCATTTCAACCAGCAGTACAATGTAGGTGCTACGTAAAAGCTACCATACAAACTAAACCGCACAACTTCCGCGTAATTAAATTCTTCTTTGCCCATTATTTTTTGTTGCAACAGGCACGCGGTTGGCCATATAACCGAGTAGGATGCCATGCCTCGAACAATCGGATATTTCTGCGTGATCTCGCGAAATTTTACGAATATTATGCGCATTTTCGATATGCTCCTGTTTGCAGAAATATATAAATTATCGAATTAATATTAAATTACTAAATTATAAATAAACTATTAAATTATCGAATCATTTAATTTAAACTATTCGAGATAATCTGGAATATATCATTTGGAATAGCGCGCCAAAAATATGTAATATGTACAGTGCTTTAAAAAAAATCGCACGGGATGTTTTTCACGGAAAGGAAAAATAACAAAGAAGTTAATCGAAATCGCTTTGACTAGACTTTCGAGAAAACTGAATTATTCTCGGCCTCTGAATGCGTCAATTTTTAAAAATAATCCCTTTTTTTTAACTATTTATATATATTCATGTCTGCATATATCTCTCCCTTTTTCCAAAAAAAACCTTATCTATAGACATACGAGTGCGTCTCGCAATTTTACGATTCATTACGTCATAGATGAACTTAGAAACACGAGAAGTTACCTTCCGCAACGTTACCGAGAACAAAAAACCGAACGAGCACTAAGTTGCAACGCTCGTTGACGAACGCGCTCGCTGCAACTTTGACAGATCGCAGCGTTGTGTGTGTCGCCGCGATACGGATCGGTGCATCTGGAGCGCGTGTGTCCTGCTGTGACGCGACGCCGACGATGACTGAGATCTGAGACTGACAGTCTTTGTGTTGAAGGAACACGTGCCCATCGTCGACGATGACGAAATCGATCCATTCTTATCTGTCCTTGGTACGCGACCTGCTGCTTTTCCGCTGAATCGATCGCGTTGCGAAATCAGCTGTTCTCTTATGCACTTTCTTGATAACGTAGAACTCAGAAGACGTCGATAAGGTTGCATACGCGCGATCATCTATAATTTCGGTTGTACTGACATATTAGTTTTCATCTAGAATCGATAATCTATTTAATATATAATCTGATGAAAACGATATAATTTCCTATATAGTCGTATATTCAAGTAATATATCAAGTATAAGATATACGCGCGCGCTATTTTAAGGGCTACAATTGATTTAATGATCTCTTGTGTGTTATGTGATTAAAGAAAGATATATAGTACATAAATATAAGTAAATACATGCATTGCCAGCAATGTATATATAACTGATAAAATATTTAAAAATGCAGAATATTTGCATCTTTATAGACAATGTACATTATATTTATTTCTATACATATATGTCATAGTATTCATAGAATACCTCAGAGATATGTGCATGTAAATTCTTACAAAAATGTAACATTTGGGAAAAGCTTACTTTATGATAATATTATATAAATAACCATGTATATTTTCTCTCTGATTATAACCAAGTTTTCAAATTATGTATTTTTGGACAGCAATATTCATAAAGCAAGCTTGTGTGATAATCTAACTTAAAATTACAAGGATGATACTAGATCTGGTAAGTGTATATAAAAAGACGTCTTTAAAACTTTACATTATTCTCAACACTGTACAAAATAAACAGTGGCCAAAACAGATTGTACTAAGATATTTTTACAATGTGTTGCATTAGCTTTTCATATTTCTAATAATAAAAAAATACTGTATATTCTCAATGATTGCGCGATCCATTAATTTCCCTAAAACTATATGCACAAATTGTTCTTATCAATTTTATCAAGTTCCCCATTAATTTTGCATGCTGTTGGCACAGTCCATTTTGTAAATGAAAACTACACTAACCCAACTCATTACGTCGTAATGTCGAATAAATCACAAACACCCTCGTTCTCACTAAGATTGAAGTGGTAATCTTTCTCTCCTGGAGGTGGACTTAATCTTACCAATGGTCCGCAAACTGCAAAAATTCAGATGGACAGATTAGAGATAGTGTTTAAGATATTACAAGAAAGAAATAAGATTTGACTTACAATCAGAATAGAATTGGTCAAATAACTCCAAATCTGTTTGAAAGATATCTGTAATAAAAAAAAAAGATATTTAGTCTTAAAAAATTTACATTTACGTACAAAATGTTTTTGCAACAAACAGTAAATTCCAAAGTTTAAATCACATGAAATAGATTTACCTGCAGTGCTCACATCACGCAGGACTATCTTTGCTTCTATCAATTCTTGATCTTCTTCTTCCTCGTCATCAGTTAATACTGGACTCTGCGGTTTGATACTACTTTTTGGTGGTCTGTTAAATAAATAAATTGTGTTCAATGTGTTTGTATGCGATTACAGTCTTGAGAAGCAAATATAATATATAAATATAACATATAAATGTACATTTTGTATCAAATGAATAGCTCAAGCTTGATAACTATTCACCCCCATTACAAAACCAATAATTACCAATTACTATTTGCTCTGTGCAGATCAAGAATATTGTCTTACTATTCCTGGTACGATCAGAGCATGTGTATAAAGATGCATTTGCAAATACAACAAATTTCAATTTATACCTGCCAACTTTCCTCTTTGGTTTAACAGTAACTTCTTCCTCTTTTTTTTCATCCTCTTCATTTCCACGCTTTATACCTTTCGATACTTCTTTTAACCTCATTTCTAAAACTTTATTATCATAAGTTTTAGCTAATTCAGGTTGAACCATATATACTTTAATTTCTCCCGAATTACTCTTCAAGTACATGTTATAACTTATCACTGCATCGTCTTGTGTGACAGTCTGTTAAAAATAAAGAGAAAGACATATATGAAAGACACTTTAATATATGTTAATGTGAAATATCTTCCAGATGTTTAAAAAATACCTTCAAAACATTTGGTACTGTTAATTCCGTGTCTGGAGGAGCTTGAATTCCTAGTACGAATTGATCCAGAAAATTCTCTTTGACATCCTCGTAAGTGATATATGCATATTTCCTATTTATCATATCATTTTCTATATTTTTTATACTTTGCTGAATCCATCGAGTATGAGTGTCTAGAAGATACTCGTGATCCTCCAATTTCCTGATCTCCTCCTTCAGGTCTGTCAGCTTCTCGCCAACCTCTTGAGTATTGCAGCCAGGTCCCGCACCCCTTCAATCACAATTTGCAAAGTAACAATAAGTTGAGAAATAGCAATTTACATAGAAAATAAAGTTGAGGGAAATAACTTACTTCCATTGAATGCTGTTCTTGCTCTTCTTCTCTATAAGACCGATACCCTCGAGGACGTTTGTAATATCGTAAATGCGTCGTTTCTGTCGCACCTCCAGGAGATCCGCGGCCTGCAACGTTGACGATTCGATGATACTTTATCGGTAAGAGTCCAAGTACGTTGTACGGATTAGGTTAGGGCGAGATAGCGTGTCAGGAAGTTAAAATACCGTAATAACGCTATAGCCTATGGAGCCGAAAATCGGCGCCGAGTCTCACGAGATCGGACGAAATGTCCGCGTGTTCGTGGATCGATCGAGCGAGCCAAGGCGAACGCACTTCTTTCAAAATTCCCGCAACCCAGATATGGCGTGTATTCGCCCGCGATAACTTAACCTAGTGTTCAGGTTAACTCTCTCTCTCGGTGCCCTGTGTGCGACAAGTTGAATTACTCACGACTTTCAAATCTAGCACGCCGTCCTTGGCTTTCTGAAGCAGGGTGACGAAGCGGGTGGTGAGCAATCCGAGGGACTTCTCGAAACGGCTCTGCTGATTATCTGCCATTATCTCGCTCGTTGTCAAAATTTTCAAAACTTGCTAGTCCCTTCGAAATTGCCGCAACACCACGGACGCCATCCTAGTGCAACGGCTATTCAAATATGAGCGCGTCTCTGCTGTCGGTAACGAATTTCCGTCGCGACTATAGATTTGAATGAGATAAAATCACGTATAAAAAATTATTCGAAATTTATTTCGATTATTTGTTCGGAGTTCACATCCTCCTATACGCTTATTCCTAATTAATTCTGGAGATAAATATTTTATTTTACGAATTATATATCTAAAGAAAAAAGCTGTGAAAAAAAAATTACTCTGTGTACTATCATTATTTTTCTTTTATTTTATCTATAGCGTGTATAAGTAGAGAATCGAATTTTATCTATCAAAATATATTCTTATACTAATAATTTATTATACTTATTACTGTATATATTCACAATGATATTTATATAAAT
>NW_021849259.1:45575-66003 GCF_003651465.1 Formica exsecta
TATATATATAAAGAAACTCTCTTATACATTTTTACATTCTACTTATATACACTTTACATTTTTGTAATATTTTAAATGTATAAAAAGATATAAACAGTAATAGCACTTTAAAAAAAACTTAGAATACATATTCCAGCAACAAATAATCTTAGGGAAAAAGAAACTCGTTGGTGACAGTTGGCTCTGGACTTTGGCTGGAACTAGCGGAACTAAGAGTCTCATCTTTTATTTTCAAAGCGGATGAATCCTTGTCCTTTTTATTATCCTTCTCTTTATCTTTACCCTTATCCTTTTCCTTCTTCTCCTTCTCCTTATTATGCTTATGATCATGTTTATGCTTATGTTTATGTTTGTGCTTTTTCTTATCCTTTTTCTTCTTTTTACTCTGTAAGAAGCATAGTGATACATGACAAATTTAAAGTATTTTTTATTTATAACATATTAAAAATAATCATATATTGTATAAAAATATCTTTTACTATACAAAAAGTTTTACATACCTTATTAACAGAGTCACTTTTTAGTTTATGCTCGTCTGGATCCTTTTTAAACATCCCTGGTTCGAAACCTACTGGACCAGGAGTTCCCATGATACCAGGCAATGATGCAGAATTATCGCTATAGTATTCGGATTTTACTTTTCCTTCACCAGGTATCGGAATTCCCCGTTCATCTTGCTACAAGAACAAATCGATTTGATTTATGCCAACAATGACAAAAGAGAAGAAAGAAAAAATTAATTTCTCATACATTGTTTGCTATCTTCTGTCGTTTTATTTCTGTCCCATGCTCTGCTGAATTTGGTGGACCAGTAGGATCCCTATTTGGAGATGCTTTTCTCTTGTTCGGACCAGGTGAGTTCTCAATTTCATCGATTGTTTCGTGTCTTACATGTTGCACTGGTACAGGTTTCACCTAAAGCAGAGAGAATGTATTACAATAAAGAAAATTTTATAATTGCATAAAACGTAAAAATGTTGAATGAATATCTTACTTCGCGTTCAGGACTTGGTGGGCCAGCTTTCCTAGGTTTCATAATCGTCGCGAGTTCGGGAATGGGAAGACAAAATGGAACTTTTGTACCGTACAGACTATAATACAAATCCACTAAATCGCAACGCAGTTTTGCATCGTGCGATAACATACCGCTACATGACAAAATTATATGTTAATTAATTGACTGGTAATGTAAAAAAGAAAAGTAATTTACACAAGAAAAATTGAAGTATTGCCGCACTTGATCAAGTTCCATATACGGTCAACTAAATCTGGTTTATCCAGGCGGTGTTTGTGAGCTCTCTCGAATGGTGGATTTTCTACCATTAAGCGTACAAGTCTATGACGTATACCAGGATGCGGATCCATTTCCGCCATGTCCATTAGGAATTCCAAGTCCTCCCACTTACCATCTACACGAGTAAAATCGACCAGAGCTTCTAACGCCGCGATTCGAACGTCTGAAAAATATCAATTAATTATCAAGAATATTGGCAACTAAAAAAAAAAAAGAGATATCAATGTAATTATTGAAGTCTGAAATATTACCTATAAATTGCCCGTAAGCTGCATATGCCCTAAAAATATGAGGATTGCTTGGAAGATGACCAAACTTTTGTAGAATACGTATAACTTTCAGACAAGCTACACTGACAGTATATTTGTAGCAGGGTAATAATTTTTCCAAGTTCAAGTTTCTTGTGACCTCTTCTAGAATGGCTTTTGTGTCAATTGACAAAGACTCTGCTGTGATAGCTGTTCTGTAATGACAAAAAATTCTGTAATGATAAAAAAATATATCTGATGGGATGATAATTAGCTTTATATCAGAACTATTGCTTTAGTTGATAATCGACAGTCCTGGATTTGATTCTAAATAGTCATCCTATATATCTCTAATTATTTGCAATAAGGCGCAATAAACTTTATCTGGCAGAGTACTGCAGACGGATAAAATCACCTCCACAATTATATACATGTATACAAGTATTTTTATCGCATAATCAGATCTACAGTGTATATGAATAAAAATTCGAATGTCATACCCCTGTTGCACACTGATAACTGGTGTAACAGTCGCACCTAAAGCCTCTATTAACGCGGCTCTGTAATAATTGTCGGAATATCTATTCTTGCTGTTGTCATTATACTTGAAGAGATCCATTAAGAAAGCCAGAACTTCCGGTGGACAAATACCATGGGCGTTGCGTAATCCCGCCATTGCAACCGGTATAGTCTGTAAACAGATTCAAAGTTCAGAAAAAAATTTTATAATTAAGATATACATCTCTCTTAATCCCAATACATAAGTATGGAATATATGTTAACTTGCGAAATATATATTAACCTTTTGTAGAAAGTAATGTTGAAAATTCGAAAAGTTGTTCTGCTTAATAATTCGTCGACAGGACGCCGATCCAAATAATTTTCTAAATATGGCTAACATTGCCGGTGGGCCCGCCCACGTTGCTACCATAGCATTAGCTACCTGTAAACATATATATAAGTAAAATTGAATTAAATAAGTAAATATTTAATAATGACTGACCTTTGTCAAACAATGAGCAGCGCGAAGTCTAACTTTATAGTAACAGTGTTCGTTCTCGATTGTATCGGTCAATGCCAATCGTGTAGCAGGTGTTGAATGATGCTGCAAAGCTACGATTGCTTCTAATTGTGCAGTAACATCTCTCTCGTGTCTCAATTGATATTGCCATTGATAATCGGGTTGCTCAATCTGCACAGCGCGCATGATTGTCATTTCAGGATCAAGTCTGATCCATAATACTGGGGAGTCACTATAAATAAGCAATTAACTCTTTTAAAAGATTTTTGCAAAAAGATAATACAACTCTCATATGTCTTTACAATTATTCGTGTAAAGTCTATAATAAAATTATCTTACTCCATAGCAGAGAGATCCATATCAACCTCTTCACCAGTACATAATGGAATCTTCTTTTTCTTATTTCTACGGCTTTTACTATGGCATGTGATATCCGCCCTGGCCATTGTACCTTCAATTTGTAAAGTATGCTTAAAGGTACCATCGAGTTCTTGAATATTGACTACTAACGGACCCACATATTTCCTGATTCCTCTTTGATGAGCAGTGTCTTGTCTAATTTCTAACTCCACTGTATTTCTATATTATGTATATATGTCATATTTTAATATATATACATACATACAGAGTGTAAGTGAAATGATAGTATATGCAATTAATTTAAAATAGAAAAGCACCTTTTTCTGTTAAATACAAAACTTAAGCTGAATTTTGCATGTCCTCCTGTTCTGACCCATTGATCTATGAATACTGACATATCTTTGCCTGTCACTGTAAAGATCGCTTTAGCGAATACATTTGTACTAATTAGCATATGTGACCATAGGCCAGATTCAATCTTTTGTTGCGCAGCATTGGCTGCCAGAGACAATTGTTTATTAAATACCTGTAAAAAATTAGATATCGACAATTCAATCTATTATTATGTGGTTGGTGAAGAAAAAAAAAATTTACTTGAAGTAACAGTTCTTGTCCAATTCTATGTTCCAGCATTCTCATAATTAGATGTGCCTTCTTGCGGAGAACTTCAATGTATCTAGGAGACATTGTATGTAAATTTTTAATCGGAAAATAAAATCCGGGATCGGGAGCTCGAGGAGCAGGTGCTGGAGTATTGGCTGCAATGGGCAATGGTGCTGGTGCTTGAGATGAATCCAATATTATACCACCAAATTGTTCTTCATATTTCACAACTTCTTGTAACTCCTACAAAGTTTAACAAAACAAGCATAACAAATATTCTGAAAAGAATAAAATATATTATTATATATTGTTATAACTTGTAACTATTTACAGATTGAATCCATTCTCTGTATTCATTATTTCCAAAGCATTTCTTGGCATATAATCCTGTTAGATATGTAGAGATACCCTTAGGCAGCCAAGTATCTGACCAATTGTGCATAGATATGAAACATCCAAAAAATTGTTCTGCAATTGCTTGCGCCATTGCTTTCTTAGTAATATATACTTGATCTATAATTGCGGTAGAATGTAACAAATTTGTGCTGCAAAAAAATAAATTATCAGAAGAAAATATAGAGAGTAACAGCATTAAATATATATAAAAAATATATAAATATATTACTTTTACTAATTTAATATATAAATATATATATAAATATATTAGTTTTACTTTAGAATGCTCATAGTAGCATAAGCATTGATGTCTTCATCTATCTCATCAACAAAGACCTGCTTGTAACAAGAATATGGATATCGATTTGACAAGATTTCTTCATAAAATTCAAATGCTTCGTGCATGTATTTCGCAGACACTTTTAAAGATGGCAAAAGTTGAGGTAAACAAAAATGAGTCACTTCATGCATATAAGGATCCACAAAGATCTCAAAAGGTCTATAAAAAAAAAAAATTTACATTATTATATTGTAAATCATGTGTGTTTTTTCTAATGGATTCTATTTAATTTATTTACCCGACTGCCAGTGCAATGTTTGGAGCACATGCAGGAGTATTTAGAACATAGTGAAACGTTTTTCTACGCATGTCAGGTGTATATACAACTTCAACCAGATCTCCGCAGGAAATGGCAGTCATCGAGTCATCGACGGTAAATTCTAATTTCCAAGTGCATGGTTCAGCAAAACTGTCCACACATGGAAACCATAATCTAGATGAATTTTCATAGCTGTATGTGTACATATGTGCGCCTCTCTAAAAAGAAATCATTATTGACATGAAAAAAGAATTAATCTGTCTAATACAACTTTGTTAATGGAGGCTAATAAAGTTTACCTCAGCTAAGGTTCCTTCACAATTTGGTACTACAAAATGTACACCTCCCTGTGGCTGCTCCAAGGAAAATTCAATGCTAATTCTTATTCCCCGACCTTCCGCGACTAAGTGTGCTGCATCCGGCGGTATTTGAACTACTAGTTCCCCAGCATTGTTATCAGGATCAACTTTTTGAGCTGCTGCTAAATGCATGTTTGAGAAAAATTCCAGGGAACGTCTATAAAGATTTTATAGATTAGGTATAGATTAATAATTTGTAATATTAAGTTATGAAAAAAGAAATCACTCACTGTTTACTGTCCCCTTGGCAAATATCCAGAAATGGATCAAAATATTGAAAAGGAGCCTCATAAGTGTCATTTAAGCATACTCTATATATCCTGCATTGTTTGGCATTGAGTTTTATCAGCCTTAATGTATCTCGCAGTGGAATAATTGTCAATTCAACAAATCCAATTATGCTTTTCCTTTGGAAACTTATCCCTGTCAAGCTTACTATCTGATGAGCTGTAAAGTATCAATCAATAATTATTTCAATAGAAGTGGCACGATGGAATCATAAATATAATTTTTAGTATATAATTTTTCTAAGAATATAATTTTTATTCATTCTTAAATATATTGCATGATTATTCATTTTGTATTTTCTGTAAAATGCTCACAATTAGAGATATATGACAAATGAACATAATTTCAGTGAATATTGACTTAAGAACTTTTCGAAACGCAAATATAACAAGAAAAAAGCCTTTATTGAGCATTTAAACATTTTGAGCATTTTTCACCAGTGTCATTTCAAAAAAGATACTTATAATTTATATGGACGGCTGGTATCACCCGTTTTTTCTTTTTTCATATTTTCAGTTATATGCAATTCTTGTATTCATACAAAATTAGAGTAAAACAACGAATGCAACATCCTAAGCCACTCGATATCACTTGAACGAATCAGTATCAGCTTGTATCATAGCAGAGAGAAGCCCGAAAGGGGTATAATCCCCTCGATTCCCTGATCCTTGATTTAGATGGAATGTAGAATCCGTATTCAAAACGCCTCTATGTCCATAAAACGTGGACATTGAACTACATAGCCATTTCCATGAAACTTCCCAGCGGATAACAAGCTATGTCCACAAATTATGGTTCGGTTCTGTGCTATGTGCACAAAGTGTCGGTAACACAGACTTCGATATAATATACTTCTTCTTCTTCTTCTATTTATTGGCAAGGAACAGAGTACATCACTGTTCATGCTGCCAGAGAGCCATCTCAACTTAGTTTATGAGGATGAAAACACTGCGCATGCGCGCCAAAGCAAGGCTTCAATTCGTCGAGTCAGATTGAAATGTCATTCAAGCGCAGGAAGGAAACAATAGGAGCGACAATTTTATAGGACGGAAATTTTAAAAGCTTAAAGATGTCATAGGGGGGAGGTACTCCAAGGCTTCGCTCGACGGCAGAGAGGAGCGAGCCACGCTGTGCGGAGAGCAGCGGATAAGACCAAAGGACATGGTCAATATCCTGTTGGGGAGCCCCGCAGTCGCATGCGGGGGAGTCCACAATGTTGCACTTAAAAAGACTATAGTTTAGATTATAATGATTAGAACGAATTCGTGCGACAGTCACCACCCCAATGCGATCAAGAGACTGGTTGCAAAACCATGCATTAGGCGAAAAAGATGGATACAGTCCAAAGTACCGGGAGCCCTTCCGACCCGCCTGGGAAGCAAGAAAGTCCCCTGTAGTCTTAATATATCTATCTTGAGCAAGTGAGTAGAAGTCCGTATGGGGAGGGAGATACTCCGAAGGCTCACCCTCCCTCACAGCCCGCCCAGCAAGGAGATCCGCTGTCTCGTTGCCCAGGATACCCACATGCGCGGGGATCCATGTTAAAATGACATCAATGCCCTGGAGAGAGGCCGACCTCAGCTTATTTTTGAGAACAAGGACGAGGTAGCTGTAATCCCTGTCGATTCTGCAGGAAGAGATGACATCTATCACACTGCGGGAGTCCGAGAATATCGTCACCTTGTTAACACCATTTTCAAGGATGTATTCCATCGCGTGAATGATGGCCATGCATTTACCTGAAAATACAGAGGAGCCACAGTCAGCCCTAAACATTTTTTGAATGTGGAGAGACGGCGAAAAGACTCCAATGCCAACACAATCCCCAGGTTCCTTCTTGGAAGCATCCGTGAAGATTAGGTGTCTGGCATCAATGAGATGGGGCAAGGACGACTGAAAAGTAAGCTGAGGAAACGGCGCCTGGCGAATCCCCTCCACCACAAGGGGAGGGGTAACCTCGGAGGTTGGAATAAAAGATAAGGTTTCATAAGAGAAAAGATGCATAGGAACCCTAGAAAAAGAGGCGATTCTGCGCTTGTAATCTTTATTCAGGCAAAAGGCTCTATATAGAAGGAATCTGTTGAACAGATTATATTTGTTATTGTTAAAAAGGGCGGCCTGAAGGTCATAGAGCTTTTCAATAAGAAGATTGTCTCTAAGTGCAAAAGATCGAAAAATGAATTTCGATGTCAAAAAAGTAAAACGATGTCTAATTGGACTAATGCCCGACTCCGCATAAACCACATTAGTAGGGGTAGTCTGTCGCAGGCCCATACAGTATCGGAGGGCCCTACGCTGAGTCCTCTCCAAGAGTTCCACTAGACCAGAATTATGCAAGGGAAATATAAAAGAGCCATATTCAATGGAGCCCCGAACAAGGGCTTTAAAAACGCAGAGCATGGTCCTGGGGTCCGCTCCCCACCACACCCCCCTCAGCGACTTCAAGATGTTGGAAAGTTTCCCGCACTTGTTCACCAGATAAAGGGCATGAGTTTTGCCGCTGAGAGCGGGATCAAGATAGATACCAAGGAACTTATGCGATTGGACCGAACCAATAGCAATGCCGTTCAGCTCGATTGAAAAACTCAAGAGATTGACTCTTTTTTTGGTAAATACCATAAGGGCCGACTTAGACGGGGAGACAGACGAACCCCTAGCAAACAAAAACCGCGACAGGCCATCAACCAATCTTTCCAAGGATTTGAGGGCGATCTTGGGATCAGAAGATCCGGTATAGAGCGCAATGTCGTCCGCGAACTGAACGATCCGACAGTCGCGAGAGAGATACTGTTTACAGCCAGAGATGTACAAGTTAAATAAAAGAGGGCTCAATATGGAGCCCTGTGGAACTCCCTTATCCGAAACAAAGTGAGGGGAAATCTCGCCGTTGAAGACAAATTGGATATTTCTATAATTAACTAGTTAACATATGAACCAGCAAATTTTCGGGGGGAGTCCCATGTCAACGAGATCCCTGACCAAAATATTAGGGACGACATTATCAAACGCCCCCTGGACATCCAGAAACAGACACGCCGTTGATCGTCCCGAGACAAACCCACCATGAACATCAGTCGTCAGGACACCCAAGTTATCAGAACACGACCTCCCTCTACGGAATCCAAACTGAAAAGGGGGGAGAATCCCCGAGAATTCCACCCACCAGTCCAAACGAGTCAGAATAAGCTTCTCCAGAACTTTCAAAAGGCAAGAGGTGAGAGAAATAGGCCGATATTTTCCCGGGGTGGATTTTGGGATAAGAAAGACCAGGGAGTGATGCCACGAGGCCGGGAAGAGACCATCCTCCAGAAGCTCATTGTAGATGTCAAGAAGAATCTGCAAATAAGATTTTAAGATGCGTCTAGAAATAGCTTCCTGTTTTTTAAAAGCAAGAAAATTAGAATATGAGGGAGACCTCTTGAAAATAGAGAGAAGCTCACGTCTGAGGTCAACCGCCG
The DNA here is from genome assembly GCF_003651465.1 of Formica exsecta. Classification (NCBI taxonomy): domain Eukaryota; kingdom Metazoa; phylum Arthropoda; class Insecta; order Hymenoptera; family Formicidae; genus Formica; species Formica exsecta. Next base: position 54,202 of record NW_021849259.1, read on the forward strand.
CCTGGCAAAAGTCATTCCACCAGGGGGCCAGCAAAGTAGTTCGTTTTTTGTGGTGACGAGAGGGTTCCTCAGAGGGACCTCTCCCCGCTTTCCGAAGCAGACAGCTCCTCAAGTGACGGGTAAAAATCTCATATCTATTTTCCGCGTTTAACGCAGGGTTGCTTAAGGATTCATTAAGGACGCACAAGCCATCACTCAAGCTCTCGGCGAATTGCTCCCTCCCAGTCGCAGTCAGTCTAATTCTATGGGAGAAAAATTTCCTCTTTATAACGTAGCAGTTAAATCTGATTTCTGTCGGAAAATGGTCGCTAAGATATGTATCGTCAAGCACACTCCACTCGCACAAGTCGATGACAGCCCACTCGGCATGTAATATTGCTGAAATACTGTAATGTTCGGAAATGGTACAGAAATATTTTATTAATATTTCAATTGTAACTTTGCATCCAAAATATTTCGGAAATGTACCTGTATCATGTTTTTTAAAATATTGCATTTGCAATATTTCTGAAATCTTTCAGAAAGTCCTTTTGTAACTAGTATTAAGGTTATAGTTTATTTGCTTACCGCTATGCGGCGCGCTATTCACTGTCTATACCCGTATTCAAATTTCTGTCATGAGCGTATATAAAGTCTGCAAAATGCGGTTAATAATATTATAATTATTTTTGTTATTATCTGCTTAAAATATAAAACAGAAATTAACTTCCATATAAATAAAATCTTTAATTTTATAAATTAAATTATTTAAATTTATCTATAATATATATCACATTAATGTATATTGTTATATATTATTACTGTAATTGATTTTAGTTTTGCCGTCAAACAAACATCAGAAAATGACGTCTCGTGGATGTGACATATCGACATCATTTTCGGATCTCATGAGACCTAACTTAGGATATCTAAGTGATCATTTTGTGACCAAAATTTACCGTCATTATGACGTCAGTTCGCTACTTGGAATATGTTTCAGAAATATTTCAGTAATATTACCGAAATATTGCTGAAATGTTTTAGCAAGGTCCAAACCCCCGCCAAACCGGACACCGATCTCCATAAGACTATACGGAACAGACCTGCGAACGGCCAGGAGCAAACCTCCGCTATTCCGCAATAAAGAGTCCGTCCGGAATACATTAAAATTAGAAATGTTTAAGTAGGAGTCGGGGCTGAGCCAGGTCTCGGATAGGGCTAAAACATCAAACTCCTGGAATAGGGTGTAGGAAGGATCAATCTTATTCATCAGAGAGTGACAATTCCATTGAAGGATCCTTAGAGGATGCTGAGAAAGACGATCTCGTGCCGAACTAGACATTTGAGGGCACGGGATTAGAGGCTTAGTCTCGCGAATTCAATGATTGGAGGAGTGAGCTGAGAAACTCGGCAACGGAGTCATAAAGGCCCAACAGCCTAAGGATAGGAGGATTTTCCATTAGGACATTAAAAAGACCAAAGAGCTGGTCACACAGTTCTAAATTGAGATTAGAATTAAAATTAGAGAGATGAGAGGAAGGGGGATACGGGGCAGAAAAATGAGGACGGCGAAAATCCGCCTTCTCATCCGTAGAGGAAGGGAGCCTTCCATGGGGGGATATGAGGAGGGAGTTGTGATTAGGGGGAGAGCTAAATATTCGATGAGATTTATTTTTTTGGAAGGAGCAAGGGTAGGAAGAAGCGTTGCCGTTGTTATTATTATAGTCTTTAGTGGAACATTTATGATTTGGATGGGATAAAGACGGAGCTGAGAAAGGAGAAGGGGGTAGAGGGGGAGGAAGAAGAGAAGGAGGCGCCGCGGAAGCATTTCCTTTAGATGGAACTTTTGAGTGCAGGACGCTCGAGAATGATGACGGAAAGGAGGAGGAGGGCAACGAGGAAGAGGAAGGGCGCGGGTGAGAGGACGAGGGAGGGGAAGGAGGATTGTACAAAGACGGAAATTCGCCGATATTAAATGAAGGGCCAGGAGTCTTGCTTGCTGAGCAGCCCCGAATGCGACCTCTAGCCTCCGCGAGAGGAATATTGTCGTACGCCGCAAGTTCTCTAATCCTTCTCTGAATATTGTATTCCGGACAGCTCAAACTAGTGGTTCTGTGAGGACCCTTGCAGTTCCCTGCCGAAAATGGTCGCATAAAACCGATTAAAACATAATCCGTTTTAATCGGTTTTAATCGGTTTTAATTGGTTCAATCCGCGCCCGGATTAAAAAGTAATCGATTTTAATTCCGAACGAATTATAATCGGTTTTAATATCGCTTTCGCGGATTATTTCCAATCTAAAATCATTACATTCTAATCCATATTGTTGTCAATCCAAATAAACACGAATAATCGAATGGATATTGTGGCTGCCGTAGGTCGTCACATTAAACATAATCCGCGATACAATAGTGCGACCCGCAACTTGGCGGACACGTGCTCGCGCGTCCGCGCGTAGTTTCGGGCGGCGCCGCTACGCGGCGAAGGTCGAGCGAGCCAACCTGGAAGTAGAAAGCGGTCAAGCGGGGATATAAGGCGGACCCTCTGCGGAGAATTCGTATATTTGTTTTTAACAACTGAATTTCAATTGCAGAAACACCGATTCAATAATTAATTGTGACTCATGATAACAGAAAATCCGACTTCAAAATGATCCATTTGCAAAATGATAAAATTTTTTATTAAAAGGAATTATTTTTACCTATCCTCATGCGCCCTCTCCCCGTAATGCTGACAACGGGGATGTCCCTTGCATTGGGCCTTCAAGTGCCCATAATGAAGGCATGTGAAGCAGAGCGAAGTTTTTGTTACGAAAGGCTCGACAGAATGCCTAACCATAAACAAATGTATATATCCAGGGAGCGATTGGCCCTTGAAAGTAATTAAAACGGTCTTACAAGGTATCAATGTAGACTCTTGACCATCAGAGGAGGAGGACTGCGAAACGTCCGTGCTAATATATAATATATATAATATATAATATACTAGACTGCAACACGGCTATATTTTATATAGGCTGCGGTCGAGAAGATGCTAGAGATACTTTGAAGCATTGCATTAACCAATTAGAATAAAGAAATCTTTACTCTCTTTGCCCTGATTGGTCAATCAAACGCTTCGAAGCATTTCTAGCGTCTTCCCGACCGCAGCCTATGATTGGCACAGATTATTATACTGGACTGCTGATATGGGCGCGTTCTATTAACGACCGCAACGCTCGCGAGCATCATCTGTCTTTGTTTAATTTTTGGTCAAGCACAAGAATAAAATGCTACCCGCTACCGTGAGCGTTACGGGCATTAAGTGGAACGCGCCCATGGTGGTAGGTGATATATATAAGTATATATGTAGAAAGTAAGAATGGAAGTGTGTATTAATCTATATTAGTAGGTATAATATATAGAAATCTGTGGCAATTGGTGAATGCCCCATAATTTGCTAGTACCTCCCCCCTTTACCGCGAATCCTTTGCTCATTTTAGAAAAGGCTTCGTTTATATATTTTTATATATGTCTATGATTGGACTCTAAAAAGAACCTGGAAGAACCGTCCTTTGTTTATCGTCTTTTAGTGTACGTTTTATTTGTATGAAAATGAAAGATTGTTGAAGATGCTGTATACATTTTCGATAAGGGAAGTCTGACATGGTTTGATAGACGATTCAAAGAACGTTTGTTTGAAACGAAAAGTTTGATATTGTTTGAAGAGAATATTTTGCGACATCTTCGTAACATCTCGAAAATGGATGAGGGACAAACAGATAATACGTAAGTTTAAAAGAAAGATATATTAAAAAGGAGATATTCTGTGTAAATCTTATAAATTTCAGTTCTTTTTTTGCCTGCTTCATAAATTTTCTACTTAATGAGAAAAAATTACAACTATGTTATTTTATGTATTGCAATATTGTTTTTTAAGAGAACTAAAAATTATTTAAGGAAGATTAGAAATTTAAGAACTGTTTTATCTTTTAGAATCTCTAAAGTGGATTGTTTCAACAATACAGCTTTACCCGTGGTAACAGCTGATTTAGCAAAGCTTAGTATAGATATTAACTCTTCGCCTACAGAATCTACCAAGAGGATTCTTAGAAAAAGGATGCCCAAATCTGCTGCTAAAACAGATGTTCTTAATAGAAGGTAATAGTTTAACATCAAATTGTAATATATGTTCATCTTTCACATCTATAGCACCTTATATATTTATTTGCAAGATGTAGCCTCAAACCAAAAAAGAGGAAGGTTTCAGAGATGGACGTAGAGGAAGAAAACATAAAGGAGTATTACTTGGATAAAAAAATAAATAAGAAAATTGATCTTGAAACAATATATGAAGAGAGCGATATTGCAGGCGATGATATTGGTATGCGCATGAGTGCAAAGAGATTTAAAAGAATGTTACTCTTCTCTCAAACAGCTTCCAAGGCAAAGAAGAGACGCGCAAAAGTAAAGAAAGTTTTTGGATCTAAGATTAAGCATGTAGTGAGGGGTGATATAATGAAAAGTTATGTGACTAGTATACAAATTCTTGAAAAAGGACCGATTATGATTGATAAAGAACTCTTGGAAAAGATTGACAAGATTGGACAAAGTTCTTCTTGTGTTTGAATATTAATAATCCAATCTCTTCAGTTCCTGCAAGTATACTGTTTTATTTCAGGATTTTATGTTATCTCCTTCTATACTTGCATAAATCTATAAAAGGAATTGTGCATAAACGAAAAGAGATATCAATGTTATCACAATAATATTTAATTTAGATGTGAAAATTTTTGCCATCTTTTTATTAAAAATATTATATGATATGAATTTTTTTGGATCAATATTTGTGCATTATATAGATATGTGCTGATATACAAATCACAAGGACCATAAATGTGTGATAATCATATTTAAATTTGCATATTTGCGATTTATCCCATTTTCATTAATATGTAATGAGAGAGAGAGAGAGAGAGAGAAATATATTCATAATGTGAGGATTAATAATATACTTTATATTTCTTTAAACAAAATGTTTGTACCACATATTGCATTTGTAGTTTAGTTTAAAAATTCAACATATATATATATATACTTACATATTTAAATAATAATTAAAATAAATATTTTTTATAAACATTGAACTTATGTAACTTATGTAAGAAGACACATTATTCTTAACAATAAAATAGAGACTGATAAATTGAAAATTTAAGAAAGAAAAATTTTCTTTTAAATAAAATGCTATGTGTAACTTATGTAAGTGACATTGTTCTTAAATATAAAATAGAAGAACTGATAAATTGAAAGTTTAAGTAAAAAACCATTTTTTAAAAACGAAATATTTTGTTTTTGTGAATGCTGTATATGTATGTTTTGTTGTATAGATATAATTAATATATTGATATTATCTTACATATGTAATAAGAGTCTTGTAAGTTGTATCTATTTTAAAAAATAGTTGCTCTAAAAGACAGAGAGAGGGAGTATCATATATTTATATCTTTATATAATTATTTTATTTGTACTTTTATAAACTAAAGGCACTAATTCTGTAATGAATATAAAATTATTAAAAAATACAAAAAATTGTGTAGAGATAATATCTTAAATCTAAACTTTCATATATATTGTAATATTGTATAAATATAAAATCTGAATATATCTGATCCCCTGATCTGACAGACGTAGTATTTTAATTAATACTGTGTCATATTACAACTTTTTTTTTAGAACACATTTTGTCTCATATTTTGCACAGCCATTGTATTCTCTTAATCTAGCTTTATTCTCTTCGTATTCCATACTGTCCAGTTTGACACAGGCGCATCTAGATGTGCTTTGTGTATTCGCAGTCTCAAACAGCATTCTTGGTACTCCTACCCAATCTCTGTCAATTCCACCACTGTTAAATATAAAATAGATCATGTAATCGTGTCTTTAAGAAAAAAAAATTGTATTTTCTTTTTTAGTTTTTTCTTCAATATTAAAAGATTGTTAATATATAATCCATAAACAAATTCTTACCTCTTTTCGGTACACCAGAATAAAGTACCAATTTCTGGATTCCATTCTATATTACAGGGTGGAAACATTCTTTTCTGTTTCTCTTCCAGTGACTTTTCCTTTTTAGCAATTAGTAGTTTTTCTTGTACTTTATAAGACTCTGCAGTTGGACTGCCGTCTTGATTATAATATCTGCCATATAATTTTCCTGAAAAACAAACAAAATATTTTAGAAAGTGTTATATGTTTGCAAATTGATCCACCTCATGCAATGTTCATGTATTAAATATCATGCACAATTCTCTCTTTTTGCGCAATAAATAGAATATACCTTTCTCCTTATTCTCGCTGCATAAGTTGATAAAATATTTTGAAAGATTCTCTTTTGGCTCTTATTAGAGTAAAATTATTTTGAAGTGGATCAACTACTCTTATGTCCCTGATGTAGTTTAAGTAACTGTACCTTTGTAAATATAGTTTGCCTTATAAAATTGCAACCAATCATCCAGTGCCTTAACTTGTTGCGCAGACAAGCTAGATATATCATCTGTTAAACCTTCGTTGTCAAATTCTCCAGTAATAAATGCCAAGGAAGCGTCGCGACCTATAAACAAATAATACCATATATACATATTGGTCAATATATGATACATCTTTCAATGTAAGAAATATTTACCGGTAAAAGCATTGTAGTTTTCCCCGGGTCCGTAATGCTTTTCACCTTTAGTCACATCAAAAACTTGGCCCAAAATCGAGAGATATAGACCGTTCTCCAGATTTGTATATTGTTTCAATTCACTCGTAGTGAATATCTTTTGCTCTTTGCCAAAGGCATTATTATTTAATCCAAGATATATCGTGTCAACTATATTCAACCACGTTCCATCCATCAAGTGAAATTTGATTTCCCTGATCAAATTGCGCGACTGTAGAAAATACGCGATTCCTAATAACAGCAATAGCCAAAGATATTTGGAGGACATAATTATGTTGTTCACGAATACTCAGGGATTCCGGCATGTGCTACTCCAATTTTCAAAGATCTTTCACAATCTCTCCTTTTTATATACATCATCTGTAACTTCAAATTATTACAGATCCTCTACATTGTCGGCTTTAGTCAACAATCCTGCCTGCGTTTTAGAACTACGTAGCAAAGTCCATAAATTTCCCCCCCGTTGGTAACACAAGGTATAAGAGAAAAGTAAAATTCATCAGTTATAAGGGTGAAGATATATACAAAGCGATACAAATAAAAGATAAGTGTCTATAAATTAATAATTATAATAAATCATATCTTAAGCATCGCAATCAAACTTATTAAAGTACGTAATAAGTACACATATAGTACGTATCAATTATATCGCTTCCATCAAACGAGCGGCTACTATAAAACGCGTTCCGGCCAAATGGCGAACGAGGCGAAAACATTACACGCGTTGTTTAATAGCCTGATAAATCACTCGTAATAATATCACGCGCGATTATGCTCGAAAACAAGATACGTGGACTTCCAGAGAGCTTCAACTTCGCCTCTTCTTGTGTTTGTATAAAAAATTAATAAATTATTTATATTAGTTAAAAAGCTAGGAGTCCTAGAATATCAATAATAATAATAATGATAATGATAATAATAATAATAAATAATAATAAATATAATATAATAATAATAATGATATTCTAGGATTCTAGTTTAAAGCTATTATTAACTTTCAATGCAATAAATTTGTTATTCCTCTCTATTTTCTGTCTTTCTAGATATCTTAATAAGCGACAAAAATAATTATTAGAAAGAATCAAGTGGCAAAAGAGAAAGAGAGATCGCAGGGAAAATAATTTGCAATAGTCAAGCCTTTCTAAAATGTCCACATAGCAAAAAGATAATCAATATAACTTATCTATATCTCTATTACAGATAAAGAAAAATATAGAATCTCATCTTTATCTCTGCACTGCTGATATTTAAGATCAATCGATCGATTTAGAATCAACCAAATCATTCCCAGACTTTCAACTAGTTTCGTTAGTCAAGAAACGCGATCGATCGTTTTATCCTGGTTGACAAGAGGCGCGTGCAAAGACGCGTTTGACATTTACAGATCTACTGACGTCTATATATCAATACGACAACCGGTAGCCGGACACTGGTAAACGACGGTCTAAGACTGGAGGACGGTGGTCACGCTTGGCTAACCAAGACAATCGGGATCAACGGTCAGTCGCGTGTCGACGTGTATCCTTGTGTTGCACCATGCGAGAGTGCATCCGCGACTTTCTTCATCATCCAAGTCATTTCTCTTCGCGAGCTCTGTCAACAACGATCATCCGTCCTTCAACAGTGCATCTTCATCGAGAGAGAACGTGATAATTGCGGTGTGATTAGTTCTTGTTAATTAACATCGATATCTTATTTCTACACGTAAGGTTGCAACTTTCTACTTTGCATTCGGTCGGTTCCATATTTCACTATGTAAAATTTATAAATGACGATTAATTGAAACGTAATAAGACGCGAGATGAAGAAAGTTCGAAAAGTTTGCCTGCATAGAGGTAAAAGCTTGTAAACATTATTACAAATACCTAAAGTCTAGAGAACCTGTTCGGTCAGATTAAATTGTCCCTCTTAAAATCGCATTTCCTCTTTATAGAAGATAATTGTTTAAGAAAGAAACAATACGAAAGCAACAAAAAAATTTAACGGTCAAGTGGGAAACTGGCAGATAAGAGCCAAAGCGCGGCCATCGGTGCGCGAACTTATTAAATTTTTATTAAGTAATGTGCATTAAAAATGTTTCGGACCGCGTTTTTTGGTCCATCTTTAGCATGGATATAAATATATAAAGATTAGATTGGAATTTTAAAACTTGACATACACAATATTTGCAGTTGCAGTCAAATTTCAAATTACAATTAATAATCAAAAAGAAGGAAAAAAAATTTAACGCAAAGATTTTATACAGATTGTTCCAAGGGTTTACTCAACAAACTAGGGGAGGATATTTTACAAATGGAAATTAGAAAAAAATATTATATGAAGTTTGGCTAGAGAAATGCTTTATTACAAAGTTATAAGCAAATATTGATAAACAGAACATGAAATAGGTAACCGATTTTCCATTCCCACTCGGCATGTAATATTTCTGATACATTGCTGCAATATTCCATTTGAAATATTACACCTTTCATACAGAATCAGTGTATATCAGTGATGTATTCCTCATTTGAAAGCACTCTTGGCATCTTGACGGTAGTCCCCTAACAACACATATGTTCCAAAAACGTCCAGAGAACACTCAAAGGATGTTTTACATCCTCTGTGTTAGGGAACTACCATTAAAATGCCAAGAGTGTTTTCAAAGGATATAAAATATCCTCTGGATGTCCTCTGGACGTCTTTTGAACAAGTGTGTTGTTAGGATTGCTAATTTATATAACGATTGAGATCTAACAGCTATTGATGTAAAAGTAATAATCATACCGAATCTTTTAAAAATAGTAAACGTGATGATATGAGTACACATAGATAAGATAAGATAAACACGTTCTATCTTTCGTATTCTGCACTAAACGCGTTGGAAAATCCGTGGTTACCTATTTCATGTTCCGTTTCAATATTTGCTTATAGTTTTGTAATAAGGCATTTCTCTAGCCAAACTTCATATAATATTTTTTTCTTATTTCCATTTGTAGAATATGCTCCCGCAGTTTGTCGAATAAATCCTGGGACACCCTGTATACGAAACGGGGTTGCCAGGTATCGCCTCCGCCGCTCCGTTTGTCCTGTTGGCACATAATTAGTTTGATAAGATATCGCTGAAACGTGTACAAGAAAGACATCATCGGCCGCTGTAAGACTCAAAGATCCTCAATATGCTCCAACAGTAGTTTCTCTACAGTTTGTATAGAATGAATGCATTATGCAGTTTTCGAGACTCGCGCGGTTCGCGTTCGTCCTGTTCATCTGTACAATGGCTGCGACCTTCTGTGTACTCTTGCTGTTTCCGGATTTCCTCGCCGCTGACAGAAGATACCCCGCGTCTCGGAAAAAACAGACATTCGTAAGAGAAACAAAGGAAGAAGATGGAAGATACACTCCGAGACTGTCTAACGCTACGAGGATGATGTCCTTTGATAAATATCTCCTAGAGAGAGGCTTCACCGACAAGCAGGTAGAATCTTGGGTTTTTCACCGACTTACCATTTTATTTTTTCACGGTATAGAATATACGTTTTTTTTTAATCGATAGATTGAAAAAGAAACTTGAGAGAGCGTTGGATAAGCATCGTGACATGTGTTTCTATTAGATAGGTAATATGACTCTTCTTGGAAAATGGTTGTTGGCGCCGGAAGAAACTCCACCGCCGCGGTCCAACATCACTGATAGAAATTACTTGATTCTGATCTGGAAACATGGGCCATTCCTGGAACGTAGACACATCCGGCGTTTCACGAAGAACAAGTTAGTTATTCCTTATCTTTCTTTCTTTTTTATCAGCCATGATCATTTATCTTGAAATTCATCACTTGCGAGAAAATAAATCGATTTCAATCGGATTAGTTATGTCGATCTTGTGAGCTGAAAGAATTATATTTCGTTTAGATCGATAAAAAAGCACTATTGTATGACTTATTCTTTGTATAAGAGGGTAATATCGACGAAAATTTATGAAATTATATGTTTTAGATTTTCACCCTGGGAACGATGTTCTGTGAGGAATTGTATGCTGAGCTATGACGAAAAGGATTTGCACCGAGCAGACGCCGTAGTGTTTCATTTGCACTTCACGAAGAGTCCTTCGGAGCTGCCAGTGAGAAGCCGAGCGGATCAACGGTGGATCTTTCTGACGGACGAGTCGCCCTTTCACACTTTTCTGTACGGCAGGCAGAGATTATCGGACTACGACAATCTGTTCAATTGGTCCATGTCCTATCGAATGGACAGCGATGTACCGGTTCCCTACGGAAGAACGGTACGAACCCCTGATAATGTTTCCAATGACAACATCAGACACTGGAACGTCATCGTGAAGACTACAAAGACCAAACTAGTCGCCGTAATGGGCAGCAACTGCGGTGGTCGTAACGGACGATGGTCCTACGTGAAAGCACTCAAGTCATTGCTTGGCGACGACCTGGACATTCTCGGGAAATGCCTGGACGGCAACAGGACCGTCTGTCCGGGCCACTTCGATCGGGACTGCGCCGCCTTGAACGCATACAAGTTCTACCTGTCGTTCGAGAACTCCAATTGCCGGGAATACCTGACGGAGAAGGTGTTCTGGAACGCGTACGGCAAACTCGCGGTCCCGATAATAATGGGAGCGTCGCGATACGACTGTCAGCGATTGTTGCCACCGCACTCCTTTCTTCACACGGACGAATTTGCTAGCGCGGATGCGCTCGCCGATTATCTCAAGTATCTGGACCGCGACAATAAGCGATACATCGAGTATCACGAGTGGCGCGATCGTTACCGGGTGATTAACGAGCACGGCTACTTCGGCAGCATATCCAGGCACTATTGTCGCGTCTGCGAGGCCCTGCACTACAACTCCATCGCACCAAAAGTCTACACGAGACTCGAGGATTTCTGGAGCAATAGAGATTGTGCTCCAGCGAGCGCTTAGATGTTTCAGCATGTTGTTAATTATGATTATCTAGTCTTCACGAAATATGAATTAATTAAATGGATTAATATATAAATAAATCTTTCATCAGTAGCTCTTGAAAAAAATTTGTACAGACATACCAGTTTGTCAGATTGAGCTTTTTAGATGCATTTATTTGTATAGCAACTTTGTAGAGAAAAAAAATAAAATGTTATATTATATATTA
>NW_021849259.1:66347-75426 GCF_003651465.1 Formica exsecta
ATATTTATTATATAATCATAATAAAGAGAAATTCTTACGTGCGGTTTTTCTAACAATATAAAAAATTTAAAATTTTGTAGCAGCAACAAATTATACAAAATGACCATTAGCCACTGACAAGAGATTGATTTTTCGCGTTTGTTTTTAAAATTATTCATTATTTATATTATAACTTTAGTGTGTAGATATAAAATTCAATATAATTAGACAAAAAATTAATTAAATGTATTTATATCAAAAAAGTTTGATGATAAATAATGTAATTTTAATTAACGCGGTTATATGTGTGTGATTCATTATTATTTGTTATATATTTAAACTGATATGTACATCGAATTGTGAAATATTTTTATGAAAGAGATATATGTAAAGAGAAATGATACTCTCTTCTTGCATATACGATAATACAATAACAAATTCATAATTGCCGCCTAATTCACGAAAGTTCTTTCAAGATTATTAAAATTTTTTTCCGCTCGCGTAAATTTTCCAGGTATGCAAAAGTTACGATGTATTTTGCAACATTTAAAGTTTGCATTCTTATAATAATTTCATGAGTGTGTAGAAAATCTTTTTAAACCTCGATACAAAAATATCCAACTTTAAATTCGAGAAAACATTCGTACGTTAATTTTTAGGAAAACTTTCTTCTCCCGTTAAATTTCGGCGAAAAGAACTTTCTCGGGAAAGCCGCCATCCAAGGAGGGGCGGAGACCGGCCGCGATTAAAGACGAAACGAGGATGCGATGCAACGCGACGACGACGCAGGGCGGAAGTAGTAGTGAGAGAGATAGACGGCGACTCCGTGCACATGTTGCAAATGGCAGGCGGCGAGTGACATTTCCGTCAGTCCGTGTTTTTTCGTGTCGGTCCACGTAACCGATTCCTCCACCGTAAGGGATCGTCCCCGAGAGAATCCCTCCTCATCGCCCCCTGATTCGAGATCCTCCCCGTCATCCGCGGGGTACGTTGACCGGGTTCATCAACCGGTGGAAGAGGGCGGCGACGGCGCCAACGGCCGCGAGCGAGCACGCACCTTGGAAACGAGGGAGATTAAGTTCGTAGAACCCGGATCGGCGAGAGCACGTATACCTTACGGAAAGAGAGAGAGAGAGAGAGAGAGAGAGAAAGGATGGCGAAACTGGTAAACATTTGGCGGGACGATGAACCGGTGAAACTGGCGTGCAAGCAAATGCCGTTGATCATCGACGAGAGTTTGACGGTGAGCGTTTGACATCGCGTTTGACATCCTGCTTCCCCGACTCCTGGTGCGCCACAACGCCTTACGTAACGACGATCGCTTCCTCGCGGTATTCCCTTAACCTTAAAAAAAAAAGAAAAGAAAAAGAAAAACGCGAAAAAAAACACGTAAGATTCTCGAGAGATAAGAACATGACTGATCGCGATTTTGTAGCTCGTTTGTTATTCATTTCGATCGATCGACGATCGTATATTGTTGGAACCCCCTGCGATGTCATCTGTCGTCGCCGACTGCGACGAGGATGAAGCTAGTAGCAACGTGATTGTTCTCGCACTTGTGTCTTATTTTCTTTTCGTAGACGATTGTATGATCTTCTGATTTCTGTATTTTTTGCATAAGGCAAACGAGAAGATGTGTCATATCCCTGATAATAGTAGATTATTATCGTTATAATACTTTATAGCCTTTAAAAGATCACTGCATAGTATTCCACATTGTCGTTAAAACAAATGTGATTTATTACTTTATACTGCAAATTATATATATATATATTTATATATAAAGCTTTACTTGTGTTCTTTTAGATGATCATGGATATAAGTAATTTAGGAGCAGTCAGTGATAGTCCTTTAGTGCGTGGTAAACAACTGGATGAATTTACAAGAAAATTGGATATGCTCACAAAGGAAGAAATCAAAGCATCATTTGAAGTTACTTGCAAGGATATACTTGCCATTTTGGGCCAGGCAGAACCGTGTGTCGGTTGTCGAAGAAGGTGATTATTCTCTTTTGTTAAAATAATGTATCACTCTGCTCTTGTGTCAGTAAGTGACGATAAAATATTCTATGTTCAGTGTTGAAAGGTTGTTCTACGACTTGATGAAGTCAGGACATCCAGCGTTGGATCCATTGGTTATTACTCCCAATGGTCTGCTTTCTATAAAAGACGACGTTCTGGAATCACCTCAACGACTTTGCACGATATTGCACGGACACAGGTATTTCACCGACGATTGGGAAAACGATTATTTAAGAAAGGGAGAGAATCATTATCATTTATGTCTTTGCAGCGCTAGGTTACATAATTTAGTGGAGAAACAACCGAGAAATAGAAAATCCCGGCGATGCGTACTGCATTCTTTGGAAATTCAACATTTATATATAAAGCTTTACTTGTGTTCTTTTAGATGATCATGGATATAAGTAATTTAGGAGCAGTCAGTGATAGTCCTTTAGTGCGTGGTAAACAACTGGATGAATTTACAAGAAAATTGGATATGCTCACAAAGGAAGAAATCAAAGCATCATTTGAAGTTACTTGCAAGGATATACTTGCCATTTTGGGCCAGGCAGAACCGTGTGTCGGTTGTCGAAGAAGGTGATTATTCTCTTTTGTTAAAATAATGTATCACTCTGCTCTTGTGTCAGTAAGTGACGATAAAATATTCTATGTTCAGTGTTGAAAGGTTGTTCTACGACTTGATGAAGTCAGGACATCCAGCGTTGGATCCATTGGTTATTACTCCCAATGGTCTGCTTTCTATAAAAGACGACGTTCTGGAATCACCTCAACGACTTTGCACGATATTGCACGGACACAGGTATTTCACCGACGATTGGGAAAACGATTATTTAAGAAAGGGAGAGAATCATTATCATTTATGTCTTTGCAGCGCTAGGTTACATAATTTAGTGGAGAAACAACCGAGAAATAGAAAATCCCGGCGATGCGTACTGCATTCTTTGGAAATTCAACGAATGCGACCGCCACCGAACGCGTGGAGGGAAGTATGGGATTGCATGGAACTACCGTGTCAACAGGAGTTGACTTTAATCGAGACTGATACACTTGATGACACTTTGGAAACTTATCTACGTAAACATAGGTATAAATTTTATGTCTACCTCTTAAAACAACGTGAAACACGTTTTAATAACATAATCGCGATTTTTCAGGTTTTGCGCCGAGTGCCGTAACAAGGTATTATTGGCGTCATCTCTCCTGACACGAGAGCCCGAACCTACAAAAGAGAAAGGTTACGTAGCAGTTTTATACTCTGGAATTAAGCGTTGTATAGCTGATCATCATGTTCACTTGCCAACTATCACGGAATACATTAGTACCCTTATTGGTCGCGCGCAGCCAGAACTCATGGGAAGGTACTGATCTCTAGTAGTATGCATACTTTTGTGTAGTATTCTGAAAGAAATAAAGACACGTTGTATTTCAGGGAGCGCCATGCGAAAACGCTGGAGATTGCTCAAGAGGAAGTACTTACGTGTTTAGGTATATGTATCGCGGAACGATTGCATAGAGTCCATAGACGGCTGAAGGAAGAAGAGACTGTGTGTAAAGTACTAGCCGCGGTCGCAGTAGATGCATTATCCAGAAATTTCCAGGTAATGAGATCTTGTCTGTTATAAGATAATGTTAATAATGTTAGGGAAAAAGAAATCTTTCTATACTTATCATTACATATTTACATACAATTTGTCAGACTGTCAAACAAAGCTAAATATCTTGTCTTGTGTAGATGGCAGTCGAGGTGAAACAAGGTATCTCTCAATTAGAATTGTTATATGAAGAAATTACAAGGGAGGAAATAGCGAAACAGCAGAGGCGTGAAAAGTTGCGACTTAAACGTAAGAAAAAGAAGGAACGTCGTTATGAAACGGAAGAGAAGGAGAATTCCTGTGACGTATGTTGTAATATATATTTTTGCAAGATATATTTTAAAAACTATTTAAATAATTTTTTTCTATTAAGAAAATATATAACACATCCATAGAGAAATAAAATTAAAATTAAAAATTACTTGCATATATGTACAATATGTAAAAAGTTGTATATTTTGCCATAGTGTTCAAATGAAAGGCAAGGTAAATCCTCCTGTAGTTGTGCAGAATCAAAGCCGACGACGCAAAATATCGACCGACATAAGGTATACGAAACTTACATAGTAGTTTACATATTTTTTATATGCTTGTCCATGTAAAAAATAAATAGTAAGCAAACGCACATGTGCTTCTGTATACAAGTATGTTTTTTATTTCAGTTACAGGTATTAGATCCAAAAAACAAAGGGCCACCAACATGTAAATGTCCGGATTGTTTAAAAAAACAAAAAACGCCTAGTATATCACAATCGCAAAGTAAAGTAGAATTAGCATTCCCTGTGAAAAAGACGACAAGTGCACAAAAAGCTATTAAAAGCGGCACTTCCGAAGCAAAAACGAAATTTAGTACAAGTCAATCAAAGCAAAGTGACACATCTCTCAAACAATTACCTCAAGAGGATTCGTCCGATACTTGCGAATCGTGTAAGGTAAGATAACTATACTAGCTGTAAGTTTTTTATAATTTTACATTAAATTTAGTTTTCAAAAATAAAATATTTTGAATCCCTTTTTTTCCTCGTTTTAAGGAAGTTGAAAAAATTGACGAGGATCAATGGCATGCATATGACAAAGACTGTAAAGATTCTGTGACGACCAATAAAATGCTGCTAAATGCTTGGATAACGAAACCTAGTAAAGCTAGATATACTGTAGATAAAACTAGATATACTATGTGGATAGAAATGAAGAAACGTCTCGAAATGTCCCAAAAAAAAAGTCACTCCTCCAGCGAGCATTCGTCACAAGATTGCGGATATTCTTCTGGACACAATATAAGTAGTTCCTCTCTTCCTAGTACGCCGGAGGGCTCCGAAGTAGCCTGCAATGATGAATGTTGTAATCACGAGGGGGCTTGTCACGATAAACTTAATCATTCCAGTCCTAGTATCTCTTTATTACAAGAAGGAGGTTTGACGCTCTCGCAAATGCTAAAGGTAAAAATTTATACATATATAAACAATAATTTTTTCTTTGTAAAAATGCATTTAAATTCGGTACTTATGTATTGTTTTCAGGATTCCAATTTCTCTGATGATGACGAGAAGGAGAGTTATATTCCAGCGGAGGAAGTGTTAGAGTTCAAATCGCGAATGTGTCAACTTACAGAGAAGCGGCAGGAACTCCGACAAACGCTTAGAGAACGTTTTGCTATGTTATGCAACCATCAAAAACCACTTACCATTTTTCACTAAGAATTCCTCTGACAATATCTCTGACATTTTTCTTCTTTTTTACATTGATTTACTGCCAATAGAGCGGGAGACACAAATACAATAAATGTATTTTGAATAATTATTATTTGAAGTCAACTTTCTGATGTTAATTAATGCCGAAAATGTACACACACATACACACATATAAATCAAGAAGAGATAGAAACATAATATTACTTATCTCTGCAAGCAGAGAATTGCATATGATAAGTAAAAGATGTTAAGACGAAGAAGATGGTTTCAAATCATAGTCAAATAACATTGACTTTGAGAAAAATACAAAATATACAGTTCATAAGACTAGAAAATTGAATTTGATTGTATAGAGATCTGTACAATTGAAGTAAACGTAGATATTTTGTATGAATATGCCTTGGCTGTTGAGAATATGGCAGGTCCGATTCTGTTGCGTGCAGTAAATGCGAATTGTTATAGACACAAGTTCTCCAGGTGATTGCCGTATATTTAAAAAATATTGTATTTTCTTGAAAAATTTTTCATTTTCAAGAAGATCATATATTTATACGGCGATACGATTATTACTCGTGTCAGTGTTGTAATAATAGAGATGCGATGGAACATTTGTCGGAATCTTAATATAAAATGAATGTATTGCATTCCAATATAATATATATATACACATATATTTTATTATTCCGATGTACATCCTCTCTGTGTGTAACTTTCATTACACATTCATACATACACTGCAAAAACATTCTATAAAAAGAATTATTATCGTAAATCATATTTACATATATTGTATGTTGCATAAAAGTTATTAAAAATATTTAAACTGCTCAACACTGGTAATCAGTTGTGTAATCAGATTTAATTCGTCACTGAATTTGCTTCTCTTGTTTCAGGTATATACATATGTTACAAGAATAGTGTCCTTTCTGTATCAATTGAACAATGAGAAAGGAACTGTCTATGTCTCTTATGGATTTATTTTTCGTACTTACATACCTCAATTGACTGCGTTTAAAAAAATAGAAAAAATAGTGGATTCTGTCTCTCAGCATATTATAATTGTAATAGTTTTCAAACCTGTTCAATCGACATATTGAGCGAAGCACAAGCATGCATTTGTCCCACCGAAGCCAAAGGCATTTTTCAAAGCCGTTCGACGCGTCGTCGTCGTATTCCACTTCGCCTTCGTATGCGGTGCGAAGTTCAAACGAGTCTCCATATCCAGATTGTCTAGATTCAACGTGGGTGGTATCACGCCCTCCTTGATCGCCAAGATCGTGAAGGCAGCTTCCAGATTACCGGCGGCACCTAACAAGTGTCCGTGCGCACCCTTAGTGCTCGTCACCGTCACATTCTTACTGTGTTCCCCCATCAGCGACTCAATCGCCTTCACCTCGATCCCATCGCCCAACGGCGTAGACGTGGCGTGCGCGTTTACGTATGTTATTTCAGAGCTCTCGATGCCGGCGTCCTTCACCGTCCGATCCATCGCCAGTAACGCGCCGATGCCGCCCTCGCTGAGTGCCGTTATGTGAGACGCGTCGCCGGACAGACCGTAGCCCAGCACCTCCGCGTAGATGGGCACGCCCCGGGCGAGCGCGTGATTCAGCTCCTCCAGCACTAGTATCGCGGCGCCCTCGCCCATCACAAAACCGTCGCGGTCCCGGTCAAACGGTCGCGACGCTTCCTGGGGCGTATCGTTTCTCGACGTGCTCAGCGCACGTAGACGACAGAATGCGGCTATCGCCAACGGGCAGATGCACGCTTCCGCACCGCCGCATACCATCACGCTCGTTTCGCCACCGCGGATAAAGCGGAATGCGTCACCTGTGGAAAGTAATCATGATGAGTTAGAATAGGTGGAAACGAAATAAGATTTTTCGCTAATCAGAGAGTTACCGATAGCATGCGCTCCCGTCGCGCATGCAGTTGATACAGCATGATTCGGTCCACGAAAGCCATATTTAATACTGATCTGACCAGCTGCCATATTCGGCAATATTCTTGGCACAAAGTATGGACTGACCTTGCTGTATCCTTTCTTCAAAGCTTCATGTGTCATACACACATCTACTAGATCTATCATGCCCATTCCTACTGCAACTCCAGTGTCACGTTTATCATTCTCATCGTTTGGTGTCCATTTCGCATCCAAGAGTGCCTCTTCTGAAGCTATCAGTGCGTACGCAGTGCCAGAACACATTGTGCGTAATTCACTTTTTGTAAAGTGAGAATCAATGTTAAGTTCATGAGGAGCATCTCCTTTCGGTACTAATGCAGCTATAACATATAGATTAATTCAATAATATTCCACTTTCTCAATTTTATATGGATTAATTGTTATACGACTATTGTACAAAAAATAAAATATAGCTTTGAGTGATACTGATTATAACAGTACTTGGAGTTGATAAATTTTCTTTTTATATATTAATGGCATAGTCATAGAGAATAAATTTTACAGTATACATATTTGAAAGTAGTATCTTACATACTGCTCACCTATTTTACACGGTAACTTGTTGTAATCCGGTTCGGAAAGCTTCGTGATTCCGCATTTAGAATCGATGAGAGCTTCCCAAGCATTTCGCGTCCCGACTCCCAAAGGAGACACAATTCCTATCCCCGTCACAACAACACGTCGTTTGGTCCTCGCGACAGTTGTCAAGGACCGACTGATGTTTACGAGTGGTATAGACATTGCAAGTTCTCCAAAAATATTAACAGATGCTTTGTTTTCAATAATTATGAAAGTTGCATCGCTTCATCATAATCACGTAAAACATAAAAATGTTTATAAAAATGCATTGAACTTTTTTTTTTATTTTGTAAGAAGGTATTTAATGTGTCAATCAAGCATTAGTTATTTTTCGGTTTTTTTGACACTTCTACTTCTTCACTTGAGTATCGATAATCTTATATATTATCAGTATGTCGTCTCTGATTTCTGTTTCCTATTGTTATTTCATATTAAAAAAAAAAAAAGAAACAGCCTTTATTATATTATTTTGCCAATTTCTTTTAGCAAGGTCCAAACAGCTTTTAGAGGTTTCACACACTGGCCGCGTTCAGCAGAGAAAACCGCTTTGTAGCAATCGAATGTGATTGGTTCTTACTTTTAGAACCAACGAATCAACGTCAAGTGTTGACAAGACGATAACTGAGCGCTTTCTCTGCTGAACGCGGCCAATGGCCAATGTTCTTCGACCAGTACCACCTATTGTAGACCCGGTCTAATTCTAAAGGCTGAATGCTTACTACATCTATTGTAGACCCGGCCTTAAATACTACTTTACCCTACGGATAAAATTTCCGAACGCACCTTAGAAGCAAAAAGATCGGTGCATAAAATTACAGACTCTCTACTTTGTCGACAATAAAGATAGATTTTATATTTACATCAAAATCTTGTTGTTAATTTCTATAATTTAGGAGTAAAAGACATTTTTTAAATTAGAATTGTCGCTGCAGTTAATTTTTCATCATTAACACCCTTATACAATCATATGCTCTTTTAATTTCAGATAAAGAATACTCGAAATAAGAATTGATCAAAAGATTGGAAACACAAAAAGAAAATGATTTTACATATCATCAAGAATAATAATACTTACAACGACAAATATTATCAAGGAAGATAATACAATAAAATAATATACAGAGAATACGTTTAAAAACTTTATTTTGGTTCGCTTTTTGTAATTGGGAAAAATATATATATGTATATGTGTGTGTGTATATATATATATATATATATATATTTTTAATAGATGGATTTTATAGAAATTCTATA
>NW_021849259.1:75937-80895 GCF_003651465.1 Formica exsecta
ATATATATATCGCATGTACCTGTAGGAACTTTGGGCTACAGATTATGTCAGGGATAATCGTCGTTTAAGATAACATATTAATTTAAAAAAAAGAATTAAAACATGCAAATATGTCACCAACGAAATAAAAAAAAGAATCTTATTTGTACACTAAAACTAATATTTTGTTAAATCTAAATATTACGTATGCGTTGGTAACAAAGTAATATAAAATATTGCATGTTATATAGGTTTTTACACATAATTGTATGCAAGCCCTGACTTGTGCTTTTGTGCAGCCTGCGTTTCATATACAAAAGTCAATATATTGTACAAATCATAGATGATAAGAAATATAATTGGACATAGAGTGTAAAATAAGTTTTCAGAAACGTAGATTTTTTTAAGGATTTAAACCAAGGAGAAAGGGAGAGATAGAAAGAGAAGGAAAGAGAGATTAAATACCTCATTTTTACCCTTTCAATGTATCGAATAAAGAGCGATTATTAATTAATTTTTTTACGACAAAATGCACATTGTTCCTGTATGAATAATACACATATTGTGAGTACCAAACATAATGTACTTTGTAGGTTTCATATATTTCTTGATGTTCTGTCCAATCATTTCTATGTCCTTATAACATAAAACAAAGAAGAGAGGAAAAGAGAGAAAAAAACAAAGATAGAAAATCAAAATATGATCCACATTATTATAAAAAAAAAGAAAACAGTTATCTCTCTAACTTAAGTGTCTAAGCAAGATTTAAAAAGAAAATATATGTTTTTCAACACATACAATATAAAAATTTGAACAATTGATGTATACACTGAAAATAATATCTTTTAATAAACGTAATCAATGTGTATTTCATTATAAAGAATATATTCCGATTATAAAACCAGGCGTTTTATTCGATACAATGGAGTGCTAAATAAAAAAAATGGAGAAAATATTTCTCAATATCTTTTTCAGGACTAATTTATCCTAATCCGCCCCTGATCTTACGCATGGCACGCGATTATTAATCAACATTCTAAATTTCGACGCTGAACAACTCTGTTAAATCGTATAAAATTATGTACAGCATCGCGATACTCTTACTATTGTGCTTTACTTTTATGCCTCGGGATTACTTTTTATTCCCTTCTGTATTCATTTCTCGAGAACTCAAAATCTTCGACTAGCGCGTATATATATATACAGGATGTTCTACCAAAAAGTCAGTTCTTTTTATCTTTTAAGTTAAAAGAGATAGACCATAATAAATATATATCAAATTAAGTGGTTCGAACTGAACTCTATTGTGATAGTAGTTGCTTATAAAAGCTATTTAACACGAACGTTGCTTATAAAAGCTATTTAATGAACCGAGAGATATGCATATTTTTTTTTTGTAACAATGTGGATATTCCGACATAATAAAAGTCGTAGCGCTGTTTGAAACGAATACAACAATGTATGATTTAAGGTAAATATTTTATATATTATACGAGTTTTATCGGCTTAAAATATCGCGGGCAACGTCTACCTTTTCATTTTCGACCCTGTGATATGATCAACTTTTGATTCGAGTATTATGATCAAATGACAATATGACATACATCAATCTCTAACGCACTTACATCATAAAAATAGAGCTACAATTTTTGTGTCGAAATATCCACACTGTTATAAAAAATTATGCATATCTCTCCGTTTCTTAACACAGATAGCTTTTATAAATAATTGCTATGGTCACAATAGAGTTCAGTTTAACCCATAATAATTTGATATATATTTGTTATGGTCAATCTCTTTTAGTTTAAATGTTAAAAAAATAAAAAGAAGCGGCCACTTTTGGTGGGACATCCTGTATATATGTACACACACATCCATGTATAAGAAAATCTAAAAAATTATATATAACACTTATAACCAATGGCATCGAATGTTTCATTAATTTTGGTCATCAAGAGAAGTTAGTTTATCTAAAATTCCGACAAATGTAAGAAACTGCGAATTTGCTCTGTAAAGAGGAGAAGATAGAATTTTCTTTGAGAGGGAGAGGAGGGGTTCTAAAGCGTCAATAAATGCTTCTTTCTATTCAATAGGGCAACATCGTCTGTTCGCCTCGACAAAAATCTTTCCCATATTAGATCAACATCATTGATCTTTCTTCAAATCCCTCGTTTTTTCTTCTTTAAGCATCTCGCTCAATATATCCTTGAGCTTTCTCTTTCTTGACTAGATTCATATTATACAAATATCTCTCGCTTGATGCCATTGTACACACCGAGTCTGCAAGGACGTCGGGTGTTAAACGTTGGGCTTGACCTTGCTGTTCTCGGACTCGAGCGGGTAGTCCGAACAATACTCGGAATGCGTTGCCCATGCGGCAAGCTACCGATATTATAAATCATTGATATAATTATTAATCATTAATACAAATCGATAAAAATCGTAAGATATAATGTGATTTAATATATGCGACGTAAACTAAACTGTTTATACCTGACATGTACGACTGCAATACCACTGATTTCCGCATCCAGCGCAAACAAATTGTGCAGGACGAATCATGCATCCTTGACACTTTGGTGGAGCGCTTGGTGAAGGCGGATTGTCTTTTGCCACTTGTTTACCGTCCCTTCCGCTCGTGGAACTTCCTTTCCTATCATCGATTACCGTTGTTTCTTCCTCTACATCTTCCTAGAAAATTCAATTTGACAGTTGGAATATGCACAAAAATATGTATGTGTGTGTGAATAAATTGAAAAGAAATTATTTATACCACTTGTATTAAATCGTTGGAGTGAGATTGCGCAGAGGAATTGACGACGGGGGTTATAGTTATCTCTGTGCGAGCCTAAAAAAAGTCTCGTATTACTCGTATTATCAAAAGATGAATTTATTTCTCGCCCAACTTCTCACCCAGATAGTGAACTCCGGGTTTCTTCGGAAATCTAGATTTTCCATAAAACTTATACTGTTCATTTATATACTATTGTTTGTTGTTATTTATAAGCTATATAAAACTTGGTTATAATACGTTCGAACATTCGAGTACTGCGACAGTCTCATGGTGTTAAAGAAAACTGCAGACTTTAATAACGCTGATTTAAATTGCAAAAAGATTAATAATTGCATGGAATAAAAAAAGCAAAAAACCTTGGAAGAAGACAGGATATCGTTTATGGAAACCAGATTAGAGCCTTGATACGTCTGCGAAAAGTGTTGGGTTGTGGCACTCTGCTGCGACATAGACGCCACCGCCGCCGCTGCCGCTGCCGCCGGAGAATTCCTTTCTCTTTCAGGCGCGGTGAGTAATCTCGCTAAAGTAGGTGAAAAAGTGGTAGATCTTGGCGATTGCGCTTTCGTTAGAATCCCATGAAGCAACGAACCAGTCGGTTGAGATGCTGTATTCTGGGCCGCGGATGAGGGTATCGCTACAGGGTGAAGCGTCACGTCCGGATAATTCTGCGGTACCTTAGCTGCAGTACCTTCACCTAAACACAATATTGAAACGTGACTGTAAATCATTAATCACCGGCCAATCGGCGAATGTCATTGCAAATTAAATACATCTCGTAATTTATGAAATAAACTCAATTAATTAAGTTGAAAATTCGAGAAAACGAACATTACCTTGTTGGCTCATCTTGGCAAATTGCACTAATATATCTTTGTAGTTCATAGAATCGTTCGTGCTCGGGTTGCTTTTGCACGATTCTGTGCTAGATGGTCTCGAGTCAGTATTGTGTCCCGTTTCGACCATGGCGCCGCCAGCTCCGAGCCCGATATTTACTGAATTCCTCATCCTTCGTCCTCTGTGTAATTAGAAAAATTAGATTAGTTTTATAAGATGTGTCTTAACCGAAGAGATGATGATAATTTAACGAATTACATTTTATGCTGATCCAATATACATACATTTTATTTCTCGAATATTTACAGATATTATATAGAACTCGATATCGATTTGACGCTATAGAAAAGTCATGCTCTCTCTCTCTGTAAAGTCTCTTGCTTATTTAATCGTAATTACCTCCTTGGTACGGTTTCTGGATGCTTGAGCCTGTGATCAGCGATAATAGATCTGACATCCACTATCGCACCTTGACGACCTTCTCCGATCTGTCGACTTTCTGGACTCGACGCTTGGTTTCGTTTACGATTGCTTTCCCCATTGGTTTTCGGGGGAATTATTCGTTGCTGCGGGCTAACCTTTGCAGCTTTCTCCCTTTTCAATGAGTCCAAAGATCTTTCTCCGGTTAGATCCTCCTTACACTCGAACGATTTCTCTCTCGATACGGAAATCGCATTGTCGCTGTTGTCCCATTCGGCGGGCTCCAAAGATGATGTAGCAAGCGGCAAGGGATCCGGTAGTTGACCGTCGCTCTCCATGTAAGCTGTCATCTGTATCTTTCTTTCGAGCCTCGCATATGCCTCCTCCTTTAGCTTCCTCTTTCTCAGAATCTCGTTCCATTCCATTTCTTTGGCATGCGCTAAATTCTCGAGAGCCTGCATATAGAAATCAGTAGAAACCTTTATAAATGTTAAAAAACAAAAAATAAAAGAGAGAGAGTAAAAGTAGTTCCGATAAGAAATCACAATTTCAAGAGACACTCACCGCAATATCAGCTCGCAGCCGATCAGCCTTCACCATAAGTACGTTGACTGTCTCGTTGTCGTTGCCGACAATTTGCGAGATGTACTCTTCTCGTTCGTCCTCGTTGCAAAATTTTTTCCTGGGATTCACAGACAGCTGTCCGTTGGTGGATTTCCGTTTCTTGCTCTCGACAGACTCGGACGCAACTTTAGCGTGACGTTGCGTAACGTTGCTGCCACTCGCAACAGCCACCTTCTGTCGCGACGTACCCGCCAGCAATTGTCTGCTCTTCGTGTCCGGCGTCTCGGTGTCGGGCGATTCCGCCTTCCTCTTGGTGCGAACGCGACTCACAGTGGCCGCCGGCGCCGCGGCCGTCTCTTCCGGAAGA
>NW_021849259.1:81330-86562 GCF_003651465.1 Formica exsecta
AGAGCGGCGCCGTTCTGTTGACTCTGGGGTATCTCCGACGACGATGACGACTTTGGCGTTTTGTCATCCTCCGCGGTGTCCACTTGCCTTCGCCTGCCTTCGGCCGCGCCCTCCATCGCGTGCATCCTGTTCAAACTGCAATCACAACGATATTTTTCATTAATAACGAGAGCTCATGCTTCAAGAGGTGGACTTGACATTTTACTTTGATATCTAAAATCGATCATGACTATTCTTGTTTGGTAGCAAAATAATTTTAATCGTATAAAATTTATTATAAATATAGAACAAGATGTATATATATAGTATAATGTGTATAATTATAATAGATATATGTATAATAAAATTTTTGAAAAATTATTTCCATTCTCTGACTAAGAAGATCAAATATATAATTAATATTTAGTCATCAAAAATAGTTTCTAGTTTCACAAATAAATAACATTTTTGACTGCAAAATATACATTTCGTACAGAGGGATTATAGAATACAATAAATTCCAAGTTAATTTTAATTAAATTTCCCTGTAAGTAAGGATATAAAATATGATAAGATACTTTGTCATGTAACAAATAACAAATATTATGCAATACATCATACATTATTTTTTAATTATTAGCAACTCCAAATTCATCAAATAATAATCGTCTTGTAATTGTTGCACACTTTTAAATTAGATATAATCCGCGTTTTCTAAAATCCGATCATTAATTAACTATTCACCGAACGTGTCTTTCGCGAAATTCGCGTGATACCAAAAATTTGGTAGAGATTCATGATTAAAAGATTATCTTTTAAAAGAAACTCTTCCTAGGTCATCGAGATTCATTTAATTTTGATTCATTCCAGAAAAATCACGCGCAACATGCGACATGCGCATTTATGCGAAGGTCGATCCTGCAAAACATCCGTTCGAGAGAAACGATGACATTGATAAACCGATAAGCTAGGAGAGTTTCAGTCGACCTTGCCTAGAAAATAATCGTTCGCCGGGGGTCCCAAGGACGTAGGCGACGCCGGTAAAATGGTTCCCGTAGCGTCGCGACGCGCTCATTAATTTGCGCCGTGTCCTCACGTATCGCGGCGTAAATAAAATCTTCATATCACGACCTGATTAGCGCTATAATTAGACGATGTGGCGCAATTTAATCAGTGCTCCATCGGTGTCTCGATTAAACGCGCATAAAGCAACGTTACGTTTGACGAAACGG
Source organism: Formica exsecta (assembly GCF_003651465.1). Classification (NCBI taxonomy): domain Eukaryota; kingdom Metazoa; phylum Arthropoda; class Insecta; order Hymenoptera; family Formicidae; genus Formica; species Formica exsecta. The sequence continues at coordinate 82,542 of NW_021849259.1, forward strand.
AAAAGGTTTGATGAAACGACGAATTTTGCTCATTACAAGATGACAGTTATTTATCATAGTTTCATCATTTCATGGCGTGGAATTTCCGGCTTATGTGGAATTTAGTATCTCTATTCTTAATTTGATGTTAAATTGGATTATGGGATTTTCTGAAATCCTTTCTCTTTCTCATTTCGCGTCCAAGCAAGAGACCTGATGATGATCAAGTTGCGAGACATTTTCTAAGATCCCTGAACACGTTACGAGCGGAAAGGCTCGTATTGAACAAAGAAACGCTAAATATCCCATATTTTAAAATACTGGAACATCAATAAAAACATTTATAAAACAAATGATCAGAAAGATCAATTCCTAATATTTTCCCCAAAAAAGGAAAAAAATCCTAAAAATCATCAACTGTTCATGCTGCTATAATAGAATCGGCCCTTAAGCGCGACGATTCTTGTCATGCCACGTTGACGCTATCGCGGCAGGTTCCCTTGACATCGCGACGTCGTCGGTGCACTTTTCACGTCGCGTCGCATCGTCGCACTCGACGCATTCCGTCGTGGTGGATCGCGAGCTGCGATCGCGCGAAAATGGACCTTAATCCGCGTGCGCCACGTTTGATAGGAGACGTCGAGCGAGATGGCCAGAGAAGAGAAGGAAGAGGAGGAGAAGGTCGGGAGGAAGGATGGGATGATGCCAGTCGGTGGAGAAGGGGTGTAATGAAAAGAGAGAGAGAGAGAGAGAGAGAGAAAGTACGAGAGAGAAAGGAAAAGATACGGAGCGGAGTTCGTTGCACCCGCTCGCGTTCACTGCGCTTTATAGACGCGGATATAGGTTTCGCGGTACCAATTCTGAAAAGGCGCGCGAGCAGCTCTTCCTTGCTCGCGAGAGCCCGAATCGCGTTGGGGAACGTCGTCTTGTAGCGATTAGATAGGAGCATTCCCGTTTATAGGACAGACCCTTCTTATCACTAACAGTTATCTGTTTGATATTGTGGCCGTTGAAAACAATTGTTACGCAAAGTGAATAGAAAACACATACAAGAATGAATGAGTGAACGAATGAATGAATGAATGAAAAGAAGAGAAACTGAAAACACACATACACACAAATTAAATGTTAACCATTTAAAATAATTAAACGCTCCGATAGACAAGTTCCAAGAAAGATAAGTCTAACGATTTTTATTGGGAATCGTCATTAACGAAATGACTCAATAAATCTGTGTATTCTTTGTTACGAACATCAACACAGAAATCAGTTAGATGTCGAAAGAGATTATTTTATCGAATCGTATTGTGAGCTTCCCAAGAATGTGTGCTTCCACTTTTCTTTCTTTTTGCTTCCTCATAGAGGAAGCTTTGTTTTCATGATAAAATTTTTTTTCCAGTTTTCTATGCCAATGTGCTCAGAATGTTCGAAAAATGTCGAAAAATCACATTTTTTTAAAATGTCCGTATGTATGTGTGTATGTACGGATTGATCGAAAATGTCTGTGCAAGTTCTAACTTTCCGTAAATTTTGAGTATTGGGCTAAATTTTTTAAAATGAATAAAGTATCATTAAAGGGTGGTTGGTATTAAATTTGGTGAGAATCGGTGAAGAGTCCATTTTTTATAAAATTTTGAATTTTTTGGAAAATGTCTGTGCACGTTCTAACTTTCGCAAATTTTGAGATACCGGGCTAAATTTTTTTTTTTTTAATGAATACGGAATTATTAAAGGATGGTTGGTAGTGAATTTGATAAGGATCGGTGAAAGGATCCATTTTTTACGAAATTTTGAATTTTTTGAAAAATGTCTGTGCACAATGTCATTTGCGTCTTTCCGCAAATTTCGAGATACCGAGCTAAATTTTTTAACATGGATAGAGTATCATTAAAGAGTAGTTGATATTAAATTTGATGAGAATTGGTGAAAGGATACATTTTTTATAAAATTTTGAATTTTTAAAAAAATATCTATGCACGCTTTAATTTCCGAAAATTTCGAGATGACGAGCTAAATTTTTTAATATAATAAAGCTTCCTCTATGAGGAAGCCAAAATTGAAAAACCCTTTTGTTCTGAGGAGGAGCTTTGTGAGCGAAATAAAATGATGAAAAAGCAATGTGCAAGTTTCTAATTTCGCCAATTTTTTTCATATTTTTCTAAATGTAATAAATACATATTTGTAATCGTCGATAAATAGCAAAAGGAGAGAAAGAGTAAAGAAATCTCGAAAAACACTTAAAAAAGCGGGAGCTTTGTGAGCGAAATAAAATGATGAAAAAGCAATGTGCAAGTTTCTAATTTCGCACGATTTGCACGATTTTTTTCATAGTAACAGGTTGCATTCGGCGGCTAAATTAATTCACGGGTACATATATACATAATGAGGAAACATTCATTCGATTGGCGCGTTAATATGCTTAATAAAACACGTCGCGATATAATTGCTTTATAAATGTATAGGGAAGTGACATGATGTCAAAGTACAACGACACTGATATCTCCGTCGAAAACGGAAGAAAATAACGGGAAGACAAAAGCGGAATAAACCAAGTATTTGACAATTGCAAAGAGGAATTTCGTATAATTTGATGCCCGCATGATTTCATCGCCTCTCGAATTTTTCTAAATGAATAATTTCGTTTCGAGAGATTTTCGAGACGCGTCGTTATTACACCGTGCTCGGGAAGGGCTCGAAAATACGGGAAGCCCTTCGAGTGTACCCGCAGAAACTCGATAACCACCTCGAACGTCCCACCGATCTCTACGATGGTGACTATAGAGATCCACCGCAGTTTCGTAAGTGAATTAAATTGTCATTGACGTATATCAACATGCAATTTTTATTTATACGGTCGCTTATCGTTTGCGAACTGCGGATAAAGATGATCTTCCTACGAGGATGAACTTTCGCCGAAGGGAGGATATTGATTATTGATACGGATCCATTCATCGCGAGACGCGATAACCAAGATGTATCGAATCGCGAATGATGATGGTAACTGGCAAACACATGTAAACACGTCCGAATGATTTTTGTCGCGATCATTTAAATATTTAAAACAATACCTGTATTTTTTCGTCGCGCTCTACCTTTTACATCTAGTCATCGAGCGAGCAGTTTATTAGCTTTCCTTGGCGTTTTTACGGTATAACGATAGCGAAAGTGAGGGGAGAAAGCGAGACTGTTCGGTGGGCAGCACTCGTTTGAAATGCGCAAGCACGTGAAACGGGAAAAATAAATCGCCGTGCCGGTTAACGAACGGAAGAGATGCAAATCTCGGAGATCGCGTACATTCTTCTAATTGCGATTTAAATTTTTTTCCCATCACGCGATCTTGGACGAGACCCGAAAATAGCTCTCCAGAGATAGACAGATAAAAAATCACGTCGCGCTATTTTCCGCAGGACCTTCAATTTTCAATGTAGGACAGCGAAAGAGCCACTGCCACGGTATGTGCTTGGCTTATATATATCGCGCCTATGTATCTGCCGTAGCTGCAGGCGCGACGCCAAGTTGAGAAGAGAGGTAGCTACGCTTATGTACATCCACTGCGTAGCAAGGTAAATGGATGGTCTCTCATGTACGTAGGCGCCTACATAGTTGCAGATCGATATATATATATATATATATATATATATATATATGCAAATTTGTGCATTATTTTCCATTCCGCATTTGCTCACCGATTGGATGGATTTTCGCAGGTTGAAAGATTGATAAGAGATTATCGAAGAAATGGAATAGCGTTTTGCAGCACTGTGCAATTTCTTCAAGATCCGGTAAGTCAACGACTCTCTAACACACGTGGGTATATAAATATATCGAGCGGTGCGCCGGCGTATCGCGCCGGAATAGAGTGCATTAGAAAGCAGCTTCGATTCTTTAGAATCTGCAAACCAGACATTAATGTTCCAGTCGTTTCGTGGTCTCGCTTTTTTCGCTAGTTTTCATCAAACAGCTGTTCATTTAAAAGAATTTTTTTTTTTTTTTTTTTTTTTTTTTTTTTTTTTAAAAATATTTGGGAATTTTTTTTTTTTTC
>NW_021849259.1:87132-105397 GCF_003651465.1 Formica exsecta
TTTTTTTCAAAATAATTCGGCAATTTTTATTTTTACCGAAACGTTTCGCGTTTTCTTGCGTCGCACATGGTGCACTATTATTATTAGATCGTTGCTAATGAAATTGCACGGGCGTCGCACGCCGAGCGGAAGACGCGAGCTCGACAAGTATAAAGTTCATAACTTACAGTTGATAAACGGATCGAAGTCGTGCGTGTGTCCAGTCGCAATCAAGTGTGTTTACACTCGAAAATCGACGAATCCCATTATCTTCGCGAACGATGCGAATAAAGTGTAACAATACCGGTGATACCAGTTCTCTTTCGCGTTCACCCACCCTTGTTTTTGACACTTGGGCACAGAAACTTGAGCGAGAAAACGCCAAACGGGAAAACGAACGGAGTGCGCACTGCACTTCCACTTTTCACCGAATCTTATCCTTTTCACCCGGCGACTCCTTTCTTTCCCGTCCCTGCTCGCCGTCGTCCTCCACCTCGCCAAGCCACCTCCCACGTTATCCAGCGGATGCAGACTGATCGGCCCGATCGGTCAGCGATCGCTTGGTCTCGCGGGACTCCCTCCAACGTCGCGCTCGTTCTCGTCAGGTAGCGGGCAAGGGAGGTCACGAAAGATCGCGCTTGCTTCGGACGTTACGCAACACCATTCGCTCTCCTCGATCGTCTCGACCAAGTAATCCCTTCGAGGAGGGTAAAAAAAAAGGAGTCGTAGGTAGTCCTGAGAAGCCCATGAAAAAAAAAAAAGGACGCGACGCCCGGCGTTACACTCGATCGACGTCCTCGCGGAGCGCTCGAGAGTGCCTCTCTATCCCCCTCCCTCTCGCAGTCGACGACGAAGAGGAAGACGCGGGGAACGTGCATCGACCACGACGCGGTATCGGGGTCGAGAGTTCCACGACCGAGCGCAACGGGCCACCTACCTCCTCTCCTCGGCCACGACGGCGGCGGCAACTCGCCGCATTCGTGCCCGCTTTCCCTCACTCACTCTCTTCTATTCGTGCCGCTCATCTACTACGAGAGCCCCGAGAGAGCGACGTTCTCGCGCGCTCGCAATTGGCCGGCCTACTGGTCGCGTCACGACCAAGTCGCCGAGCGTCGCCGCCGCCGTCTCCAAGTCGCTACTCCTCCCCCGGTGCTTGCGACTCGACGAGGGCGACCGTAGCCCTTCGCTCGGCCTAGCTTCTCGAGTTCCACGAACCTCATTGGGTCCAGATCAAGCGAACACATGAAGAAATATTAGTGAAGAAGAGCGCAGAGAGAGAAGAGAAGAGAGAGAGTTGTTTAATCAATCACGCATATTTTAAGAAAATTAATAATTAAAAGAAAAATTATATGTAATTTAAAAAAAAAAAAAATTATTTTGAGAAAATAAAAAATAAATGTATAATGAATACTTTTTCACATTTGTTCGCTTGATCCGCGGTCGGCTTTAGATTCAAAGGAACCCGGACTCTTTTCGGAATTTGAGAAAACGGCTTAATCTAAGGGCAAGATTACATTTGTCGTACGACAAATTTTTTAAGCATACTGATTGGCTGCAAAATAGAAAATTTCTTGAGTCTTTAGAGATTTTCTATTTTATAGCTAATATGCGCTTAAAAAGTTTGTTGTAATATTGGCTTAAAGATTTAAAGCTTTTTTATATGCTACGCGAAAATAGGAATCAGGTTATCAATCGATTGGAATTGATATATGTTTTAAAAATTTCATACATTTTTTTTGGCATAATTAGAAGAAGGAAAAAAAGAGTAAATTATGATCTTTTATGACCTTTTTTATGACTCCCCCCCCCCCCCTTTTCCGTCATCAGAATACAAATAACATATACTTTTCTAAAATAATATCTAATAATACGTATTGTCTTTCTAAATAATCCTTTGAAAAGATTTAGCGCGTAAATTATAGCAATCGCAGGAGCGAAAAACCGTAAACCAGGTAGATTAAATTTTGCTGCCGGTTAAACGGAAATTACGAGACATTACCGTAACATAGTTGTTGCGTTGCGTGGCGATTATTACGGCGAATTATGCGTGCTCGTGCGTGTCGGCGGCTGTCGGAGTTACGAGTTTGGTCGCGCCTTCTAATCCGGAGATGTAGGGACAGAAGGTAAATTGTGCGCGCGATTAACGCGAGGAAAAGCGAGAGAGACAGGGAGTCAGGGACGACAGAGCGATCCGCGAGCGCAAGAAACAGAGACCTTCGGACAGCGACGGTCCTCTAAGAAGGTCGGCGTGTTAAACGATCAGGAATGCATATCCTCGCGAGGCGAGGAGGTAAAATATGCGCTTCGCCTTCGTTGCACAATCGGACAGCTATTAAGCGTGGACGGATGACGCATATCTCGGACCTTCGCTTTCGGCGAAGGAAGAACGGAAAGGATACGCATAGGGAATGAGAGCGCAATTAGAAGGTAGCAATTTCTGATATATTAATAATAACAGTAACAAAGTTCAGAGTACAAACTATACAAAGTGAAGAAATTGGCAAAGAGCCAGGTTATTGGTGCGCTAACTATTTATTGTTAAATTTTGATCATAAATATATGAATTAAAAATGTTTAGGACAGTTTTCTGGTCCATCTTCAGCATAGATATAAATATATAAAGATTACATTGGTATTTTAAAACCTGACACACACAATATTTGTTGCACTCAAATTTTAAATTAAAATCGAGAGTGTCTACTCAAATTTTGTAAAAAAATTTCGTAAAAATTCCCTGATCTTCCAGGTATTTTTGTTCAAAATTCCAGGTAAAGAGAATATTTTAAAGAATGTTTGGTGCAATTTCCTAAAATAAGTTTTTTTTATTGCTGTTTATTGCTATATAAAGGGAAAACACAAATTCTCATTTACAAGAGCAAAATTATCAAAGAGAGAATTTTTTTTAATTCACTGAATCTCAATAAAATTTCATGCGAATTTCCTGATTTCTTCAGGTATAAGAAAATTCCCTGAGAATTCCAGGTTTTCCATGTTTTTCCAGGAAGTAGACATCCTGTTGATATTCAGAAAAGAGAACTCAGAAAAACTCGCGATCAAAAAAACGATCCAAAACATACAATTTTAATGCATGTTTATTACTAAAATTTAACAATAAATATATAAAAAGTTTGCGCACCAATAACCACGGTCTGGCTCTGACTTGCCAGTTTTTCCACTTTGTATTATCTGATATATTAAATTCCCATTAAGTTTCAATGATCTCATTTAAACTCGAGACTATTACAGACAAAATATCTGAGAATTGCCCTCTTTTTCGTGCTATCAAAAATTTTTTCACGTTTCCGTCATTTCGAAATTTTACAAATACATTCGTATCTCGAACATATTTGACTTTTCGTTATTCTTATATGTATATATATTTTTCTTTATTATATTGATTTATTATATTCAGAGTATCTACTTAAATCTTGTAAAAAATTCCCTGAAGCAAATTTATCAATAAACAAATTCCAAAAAGAAATTTCTCGAGTTCCAATAAAATTCCCTGATTTTTCCAAATAAAAAATTCCTGAAAATTACAGGTTTTTCATGTTTTTAGTAAACACCCTATTTAACTACAATATATATATATGTTGAAATAGCGGAAATTTAATGGTCTTGCAGAAATTTAACGCACATATTTTCTTCTGTCAAAATAATGATTGAATTCGATCATAAAACTCAACGCGCAGAAGTATGTAATTTATATAAAATGCAATCTGTTTTAAGTTTGTATTCCTGCCCGTTCCAAGAAGTCAATGTGGTGCATCCTGGCACTGTGCCGTGCAAGGTCGAAGGTTCAAGGTCGCCAGGAAAGTTCGGTGAAAGGAACAATTTTTTTCACCCAGATCTCGCGCGACTAGTTCGCGACGAATCAACATATTAGATGCAATTTGCATAAATTAAAATAAAAAGCGTATTCAACTGCAGAATTAATATATATGTTTCTTTCTGAATCCCTATAGATCAAAAATAATTCGAATAGAGAGACTGAGATCACAGAGGACTGTATACATTATTCGCATAATTCGATTTCGAGTGATCAACGTGTATACGTAATCGTACAATATAACAATGGATGATTGTTGACGTTATAAACAGAAAAAAAATAAATAAATAAAAAATAAATAAATCGCTCTTCTCGACGCGTTTATCCGATGGCGCGGAAGGGAAACCTCGGAGGGCGGTCGAAGTCGCGCTATTATTATTGACGTCGAATTGGTTACGAGAGAGCATGAGTCTCACTCTCTTGCTCTCATCATCGTCGTCGTCTCGACCTAATTCGCGGACGGAGGAGCCTCGCACGTCCGAGGTGTCCCTGAGCACCAAGGACGCGTTCTCTCGCGTTGGTGAACCGCTGGTCTCACGAGGTTACGCTAGGTTGGAGCCGGCTTAGATCGAGGCTACCCAAGCAGGTAGACCTATGACACGTTACCTCGCGCGACAAAGGACTCGTATTTTTCTATTTCTCCCTCGACGACGAACATTGTCGACTCGACACTTGATCAGAACTTTAAAGAACCTCGGAATATTTTCACGAGAGAGAGCTTTAAGTTTGTCACCATGAAGACTAATGTATAGAGCGTATCAATGTGTTTACCTATATATATATATGACAAATTAATGATTTATATTATATGAAAATAGATATTTTTTCAAATTTTTTTATATGTATATTGAAATATACAATAAGAATTATTTCAGAAATAATAAAGATAAAAATAATCGAAAATAGATTTTCGAATATGTATATTGAAATACGTAATGAGAGAATTATTGCAGGAATAATAAACACGCAGATGATCACCTTAGATGCCAAAAATGAAATATGTTCGCCATCGATATCCCTGATCGAGAAAGACTTTCTCGAAATCCGCTGCATCACGCAAAAAGATCAAATTCGATTAAGTTGGCTGTATAAAAATTTTTTCACGCGATCGTTTGATGAGAAGTTACGACCGTTCTTTCTCGGTATTCTCCGAACCATCTCGCATTTTGTATCGAAGAAAAATGTACAATTCTCTTTGCAATTATATAGTAATCGACGCAGGAACCGATCCCGACTTTGTTAGATAAATAAAGCAGGAGTGCAAATGCCGTTGCAGCAACACGTTGTCGCAATCCTCTGTGCATTATGTGGCTGTTCAACTTTGTGCCCGATCGATTGCCAGGTCGGTCGCGTCAAAGTCCATGGTACGACCGAGTAAACATAATCGCGGACTTTTCGAGGTCAACGCAAGTGCGATGAGCCCCGCCGCTATTCACGAATCCTGTTTAAGGATATAAGACTATTGAATGAAAATAAGGTGAAAAATTATAAAAAATATTGAAGTAAAATAATAGTAATGGCGTAATATCTTTTGCGATTTGTCATCTTGATTTTATTATTAAAAATATATTTTTAAAACAAAGTATCATATTTGCCTATTTGTTTAAATAACAATTTTACACAATATTACAAAAATATTTTTTTTATTCATTTTCTAGACTCCTATAATCCTTTAATCAAACTGTTAAAAGAAGGATCATTTGAAAAATACGTGTTGCTCATGATTTTTCGGTATAAAATTAAGATCTAAATTTTGATTTTTAATGCCTTGCATCTTTTAGATTTTTTGAAGTTTGGCTGTGTACTTAGATATTAAAATAAATTTACTGCTATATTTTAATAATAAATATTCCTATATATAAAAAAAAACTTTCATTTTTATTCCCGAGATTTATCGGTCCCCGTTATTTTTTAGGAAATTGACAAGTAAGTTCGAACATATGTGTTTCATATCGCGTTGTCAACGAGCGCTTTGTGTGTGACACCTTATTTGCGCATGCACATGCCATTATTTTGAAATATGATTCGAGCGATAACACATTTCTTCGATATCGATAACAAACATTTCCCTTGCATTGAACGGTGCAATCTTCTTAAGACTAGACCGTATGGCGACATTCATGAATTGTGGTAGCATAAATCAATAGTGTTGTGATTTCAAAGTGTATTTTATAGAGTTCGATCGAAAGAATGTCAAGTTTAAGCAAACCACTTTTTATCTGCTGCTTTTGTTATATTTCAGTAATCAGATAATTGCAAGAAATTCTATTGTAAAATGGGAAACGTTTTCTTTTCGTCTTTTTTTCATCCCTGCACTGTTGGAAAATTTGTGTTTTCTTGTTAAAAAATATGCCGGTTAAAATTTTTGTGTTAAATATTTAACACATTCATGTGTTAATTTAACATATTGCTGTTGTGTTAATTGAACTCAAATTTTAAATTATTAAAACAACTGAAAAAAAGTGTAAAAATAACACAATGTGCATCTATTTTTAATTTTACACAATAGTTATGTTCCGTATTATTAGTAACAGGATTTATCTGTTAAAAGAGTACAGAAAAAAATATTGATTTAATTCTACAATAGGAATGACAATGACCACAAATCGTTAATAACATTTTTCCAAGTTAATTTTATCATTAAAAATATGTTGATTTTACACAAAATTTATTTCATATTACTTTGAGATCAGATAATTGCAAGAAATTCTATTGTAAAATGGGAAACGTTTTCTTTTCGTCTTTTTTTCATCTCTGCACTGTTGAAAAATTTGTGTTTTCTTGTTAAAAAATATGCCGGTTAAAATTTTTGTGTTAAATATTTAACACATTCATGTGTTAATTTAACATATTGCTGTTGTGTTAATTGAACTCAAATGTTAAATTATTAAAACAACTGAAAAAAGTGTAAAAATAACACAAAGTGCACATATTTTTAATTTTACACAATAGATATATGTCCCGTATTATTAGTGACAGGATTTATATGTTAAAATTTATAGAATAAAAATTTTGATTTTATTCTACAATAGGAGTGACAGTGACTATAGACCGTCAATAACATTTTTCCAAGTTATAATTTTATCATTAAAAATATGTTGATTTTACACAAAATTTATTTCAAATTACTATGAAGTTTGCATTTATTTTGTGTTGAGATATTAACATATTATTAGTGTTACCATTTAATAACACAAAAATTTGTGTGGACTGTTTGAGACATGCGATATATGTTAAATTTAAGTCAAGTTTTCCAACTATGTGCGCGAATTGCAGACGATTTTAGATGTTATCGTGTCATTAACTTTCTTGTTCGACAAAACGAGAAGCATTCGCGCGCAGGAGTCAACGAGGAACATCGAATTTCTCCTTGGCGCGGCGAAACGACCTTGAAATCCGCAGAACGCGACACCGCGCGCACGCGGCCGACTAACACACTTATTATCGGGGGGAGTCTTTTGAGTGATGCCATTGTTCTTCGCGAGGACATCAATGGGGCGGATGAGTTTTTCGCGTGCATTTACGCTAGCTTTCCGCCACGTGCTAAAATTTTTCGTCTTCAATTGCGTTTCATGACGCAGTCATCATCATAACATCATGAAGAACGATGTAAAAATCGTAACAACATAAGAAATATAATATTCTATATATATAACAATAAAATATATAAAAATATATAAGTGTATATATATATATTATTAATCTTGCAATAATTCATATACATCACATGGCGATAAATTTCCAGATATTGATTATGACTGCGTTCGAATAAAGATTAAATAAATTTTCCTTGTGTATTTTATTGTCATTTTATTGTAAAAGATTAAGGTGTAACGGTAATTTTTATGATTGAAAAAGATGGTCCTCCCCCATGTATATTTTTATATAAATAAAATTTTATTTATTCTCTTTGTTGACCCAGTTTTTAAATAAAAATAAATATAATTAAATAAATATTATATATAGAGAGAATTTCTATATAAGAATATATATCGCCACGTGGCATATAATATTGCGTTAAAACGATAAAAGAGATTTAATCGCAAGAAAAAGATGTTGCGATAATTGATAATCAGCTTGTTTTTACATGCACGTGATGAAACTGGGAGAGATATTATTTCAAGCTCTGCGTCCTAACATGTGCACGAAGACCAAAATGGCGGATGGTTCAGGTTAGGTCGCTCTTAGAGAGCGATCAAATGAATTTTATTTTTGCACATTTCAAATATAAAAATATGAATAATAATACTAAAAAAAAAAAAAAAAACATAAAGCTCAGTTGCCGAGTGGCGACGGAGCAGCTTAGAAAAAACGATGACTCACCAAGATAACATCTCAACGTTAATGAGACCAAGCTTCTTAAGAAACCTCAGTTTTTTCCCTTCTTTCGTTTCAGATTCTTCTTCTTCTTCTTCTTCTTCGTTTATAACACAATGGTTACTGCTGCTATTACTGTTATTGCTAGTGTTGCTATCGCTGTTAGTGCTGGTCTCGCCGCTACTATTGCCACCTTCCTCCGTCTTACACTGTGGTCCCTCGTCACTTTGGTCCAGGTTGGCCGCCTTCTGTCCATCCGTCTGAAGGAGGACGCGCTTCGGATTGGGAACCTTGATACGGGCCGCCTGCGTGGATCTCTTCTTCTCGTTCTCATTGAGCAGATCGAAGCACGGTTCCACGCGAACCGGCACGGCAACCATCGGCACGGCCCCGAGCCGGAGTCTGTTCCGCTTCTGATTACCTTGCATCACCTGTTCCCTGCTCTCGTCCTCGTAGAACTCGACGAGGAAGTGGCGGGAGCAGACGCGCGCCGTGTTGATGTTGAAGGGCGCCTCGCCGTTGGCGAGGGGCTCGCGACCGCATGCGCGCACCCACAACTCGCGCACTTCTGGCTTGTGCGGAAATCGGTGATAGCGGACCGATTGTTTGCGGGTCCGACGATGGCTATTGCGGCACGTTGATACGGCACACTGCGGCATCCTATCGGGAGTGACTTGGAGTTATCTATACGAGACGACGACGAAGTGAACTCGAGCGCGGGCGTGATCTTAATGGAAAATGTTCTCCTCTCCTCAAACCGTTGTGAACGAAATCAAGATGCGGGGACGGATGAGGGATGTATACGTCCCTACTTTTGGAAAAGGAAAATGCTGATTCGTCATCCAGTATCCAATGAAATAAGGACCAATCTTATTCCAGCCTTAAAGTAAAAAAAAAATAGATCGATCCTTAAAATGACCTTCGACAAGAATAATGAGATTTTTCAGGTACAGGAAAAGAAAATGATGGAGACGAAGAAAACAGTGGGACGCACGAGGGAAAAAGAAAGGTAGTATGTAAGATATATATTGCGTCTAAGATTAAGTGAAAATTTAATTTAAAAGGAAAAAGAGGGAATAAGATGCGGGTTTATGCAGAGATGAAGATACAAAATGCATTGAAATGAATAATAACGACGCTCAGATAAATAACACGTGGTTGTTGAAACTTTGGATGCAAATATCTCTTCCCCCTCTCGACAAATTTTAGTATTTTAAAGTAAAAAAACAAAGGGGTGGTAGAACCAATAATGCGAAAACAAGGGAGAGAGAGAGAAAGAGAGAGAGAGAGAGAGAGGGTGAGAAAGAGACAGGGGAGCGAGTGAGAAAAAGTGGAGAGATGAAACAAGCAATGTCGAACAATGATATATGCGACGAGATTCAGTGCGTAGCGTTCGCGAGAGGTGTCGCCTTTTGTACCCTGTTACGATGATCGACTACCCGTTCGTATCGAGATGGCGTTGTAAGTGATAGAACAAATAATCAAATGACCGACCGGCTGGCCGGCCGGCCGGCCGGCGTCTGAAGCGGCGTGGAGAACGCGATTGAAAAGAGAGAGCGCAAAGAGAGACAGAGAGAGAGAGAGAGAGAGAGAGAGAGACTCACCTCACAAATGGATCTTGATGACACCGGAAATGAACGCGTATATGCCGGAGAGAAAAGGATAGAAAGAATCTCGCGAGGGATGAACGTTGAAGCCGCGTAAAAAAAAAAAAAACAAAACACAAGGACGAAACGAAAAAAACACAGGGACGATGACACGCACGCACACAAACACAGGGATGATTACGCGCTTCACCCGCACTCGCGACGCTTCTCCACCGAACTGACGTCTTGTTCCGATCGGCCTGTAGCGTAAGAGGTGGCAGCTGCGTGTACCGTGCCTGCGTGAACCCGGTGAACCAATGATCGTGCTCCACCGTCTACCGTCGCGGCAGGGATGACGAGGAGGACGTCGGTCGGGTGGAGGAGAGCGGGGAGCGGGGAGGGGGAGGAGGGGGGCAGAGAGAGAGAGGGAGGAAGAGGGGCGCGCAGCAACCTGGGGTTGTTGCAAGGAACGGCCGCGTGCGCGAAGGCCGTCGGCCTTCGAAGGGAAAACGCGGGGGAGGGAGGAAGATCGCCGCGCGAAAGCCACCGCGAATCGAGGGTCCTTTTTAGGGTCCTTTTCGGCACCCTCGTGGCGCGCACGCCTTCCGCGTTATCCCGCGCGGGATATCGTTATCTCGTCGACCTGTGTGGCACCTTCACTTTCTCTTCTACGACGTGTTTTTACTTTATCACTTATATGTATCACCGCACTCCTCCGTAATGTTCGATCGGTATCTAACGAAAACTTTTGTGTTCTCCAATGTGGATAACAAATATATATCACCGTTATCGCACTATCGCTTTATCACAATATCATTGTTTCTTTGATACCTCCGTCTTCCTATCTTGACCTCGTCTCCTGATTATTCCTTTTTTTTTTTCTTCGCTGCGTGACAAAGCAGTGCCAAATTGTAGTCGTTGTAGCGATAGCTTGCACTGCGCGCCTTGCAATGTCAAAAATATCTTATGATCAAAATATATTATCAATTCTCTAAAAGTATACATGTTAACATCTTCTTGAATTTTTGAATTTTTTAAGCGTATTTAACTACTCTTATCCCAAGTCTATAATTTATAAATATTTCTATAAACTGTTCTTGGAAGAGTCATTATATAAATATCTTATTTGTCTTTCTTCTGATATTTTCTCGTCGCCCGTTATTCCAATCGTCTAAATGATTTCGAGTCACGGGGCGTATTGAGATGAGTATGTTTCTCTAACCGTGCACTCTCGCTAATTATTTGTAACACGATTATAATACGTCGAAAGATGAAGAGATCCTTGCGGGACTGACATGATAAATATCCGTTATGTCAATCAATTTAAAAAAAAATTAAAATTTTATATCTAGTAATATCAAAAGGGGATCGCGCGTTTTCGATTCAATATAATAATATAATAATTAACTGAAAGGATAAAAATCAACATTTAATCATTTCGTCTTGTAAAACGATGCATTTTTTGAAATTTAGTCACTGGAAAAAGATGCTTATTCTTGACGAGAAATATGCATGTCTATTCTACCCCTACATGAGATTTCTGAAGCAGTGACAGGTATAGTTTTTGAGAGAAAGTTTTGGATATGTTATTCATTCCCGAGGGGTTGAACGAAGAGAAAGTTGAGCGACACGAAAAAAACAAAAGGATTCCAAGGATTCTCATCAATTTAATGAAACATTAACATTAACGCAAAAAGAGTAAACTCGAGACTGCTTTACCGTGATTAATCTGGCGTATCGATCGCGATAGAATTTCGGCTATAATTAGGTCAGATTTTTCTTCCTCTTCTTCTTCTTTTATCGTACAAAATATTACGAACAAGCCGATCGATGCCGATAACAGTAACGATTCGCCATTTACAACGTAATAGCAAGAGAATACATGCAAATAACGAGTACTTGGACGGGTCGCTCCAGCGGCGAGAGATTTTAACGCTATCGAAATAGGTCCAGGAGCTTGTCCTCCGACATCTCCAGAATTATTAAATCCCTCCCGTGATCATGGATATTATAAGACACGAAATCGTCGATGAATGATAAAGTCAAATCATAAACTATTCTTTTAGACTCGTGTATGTGTTATCAAACTCCCAATTCGATTTTTATACATTTTTCATTAATTTTATTAAAAATTTGCTATTATAGTCAAAATCGATGACCGATGTAATCATGACGATCGGTAGAATCTGCTAGATATATTTGTATAAATATCGATATATATGGAGATCGTGACCAGTTCGATCGTCTATTGTGTAGCTTGTTCGATTAGAAATCCGCACCCGCTTCGGGGAGGCTTTATTGATCAGGAAATTATTGACACCATTACGTTCTCGTAACAGTCAGCCAAAATTAATCATAAACGAAACGTTCGAGCGAGACTAATTGTGTAGGCATGTCTAACAAAAGGATCATTCTAAAAATCTTTTAAATTTTAAAGCTCTTTTGTTAATCTGTCTGTTTTACCTGCTATTCTGTAAAATATCTTTTGTTTCGTTTTCGAAATTAAAAACAATAGTCAGTTTAATAGACGTGTCCGTTCTAAGGCTTGAGAAAGTTCTCAGGATTTATTACTATAACTAGAATGTCTATATATTCGCAATATTAAAAGAGAAATAAATAGAGTATGGTCTTAAAATACTTATCGATTAACTATGACACCTAAGAAATATCTGACATAATAATTATACTTAAAAAATATTTAATGAAAAAAGTATTTCTCTCAAGAAATATTTAAACAGGCTAAATATTTAACAATTAAGTATTCGTTAAATTTAATTTTTTTGGAAAAGTTTTCGTCGCGGCTCTTCTCGCTCTCATCTCTGTTAGAGAGCGATTTGGAGGCGTCTTCGCGGAGGCTCCGCCGAGGAACGTTTTTGCATCCCGTTCTCCTTCCCTCGATCGCTCGCGTGGGTCTCCCCCGATCGAGCGAAGGAAAGAAGCCGCCGAAAAGAAGAGCGACCGCGCACGGAGGAGGCCTGCCTGGCCTCGGTGCGGTTCACCAAACGGCCGCTCAAATAAGGACAGACTAATTTCCGGTTATCTCTCTCTCTCTCTCTCTCTCTCACCTTCCTCAGGCACGCGACTCTTTTCGACTCTTTCGCTCAATTTTCGTCACGAGCTTCGGCAAGTTTTTTTTCATTTCAAAGCGCACTTCAATCGTAACACTGTTTTCGGAGATTAATTCGTATTAACTTCATTATTTATTCAAAGGGCTCTTGAAGAGTTTAAACCTCTCGGAGGAAAATTATTTTCTCTTCGAGAAAAAGAGATTGTGTGAAAACTAGATTAGTAATAGATTCTGTATTTATTAATTCGTATAAATTTGTTCCTCTACGTTTTGATATCTTTCAGATCACGCGACCACTGGTTCTTTTTCATGGTTTCACTTTGCAACTCATTGAAAAGTTCTTTATAAGTGTTCGAACCAACGGATCTTAGATAAGATCCGAAACTTTCACGCCGAAACATTTCGACCGAATCCGTTATTCGAATAATCCGAATGATTTGGGCTTGCTGGGAATACCGACCGGCTCCGGATCGCGTTAGAGTTCCCTCGGATACCTGGTTCCGCAAATATCTAGGGGCCTGCGCCTTGTTCCCATCATCGGCTCCTCGCGGCCCTTCCCGCCGGAATATGCGGCCGGAGAGACAGAGAGAAAAGGGAGCCCCGGTTCGCTCGCTTCCTCTCTCACAGCCGACACCCGGACACACTATCCTTCGCCCTCCCGTGGCTCTCTCATGCGCGCAGCTCGATTCGCCGCCGCCGCCGTCACCGCTGCTGCCACCGCCATCGCCGCGACGCACAGCTGGCGCAGGAGGGAAACGGCGTCGTCGGCCCCGTGGCCACCAGACGCGCGCCTGGAGAACGATGGAGGATGATGCGCAGCTGCGGCGAGAGCTGAGAGGATGAAGTGGGGCAGGTCGAAGAAGAGTTTCAGCGCCCACGGAAAACGGAGAGGCGATATCTTGCACGGCGAAGAGGCAGGCAGGCAGGCAGGCAGGCAGGCATGCAGACAGACATCGTCGTATATCGACGAATTTTTCTACATGTGCACGTCATTTTCCTTACGAGCAACTATTCGCGTTTGTATGAAGGGTGTGACCTTCAGCCTTGATTTCGGTCCCTTTCGAAGCGAATTTGAACGGAGAGAGATACGAAAGAAGAGGATGAATCGAATTTTAAATTAAAATTGATGTTGTTTATTCACGGTACCAATCCCCTGTCATTGAAAAAAAATGATACTTTTGTTTCTACATCATATATTTTATAATTTTTCTAACTATTTTTCGAACGAATTTATATCGAAACAGAAAAGATAATTAATTCTCTTCTCTCCGACCATCTTTCTTCGTCATATAAATATTCCTCATACAGGGTGTCTACTCAAATCTTGTAAAAAATGAAAATTCCCTGATTTTCCATTTTTGTTCAAAATCCCAGATAAAGAGAATATTTTAAAGATTTTTTGGTCCAATTTCCTAAAATAAGTTTTTTTATTGTTTTACGCATTTTCTAATGTTTTTCACTCAGACGAAGGAGAAACACAAAGCCACTTAAGTTTCAAATACTAGATTTACAAATGTATTAAAAAAAAAAAAAAACTGAATAGCTTTTGTCAAGATTAAAATTTAATTTGCATGACATTTCCATTTTTAATCACTAAAAATTAAAGTAAAGAATATATACCGCATATTCAATATTTTGTTAAGACATTGAATATATAAACAGAGATAAATATATATCTATAATATATTTTAAACACACAATTCAGGAAGATTGCCTACTGCTTATAGTTTAAGAGTAAAATTATTAAAAAAAGAATTTTTTTTTAAATTTCCCCGAGTCCCAATAAAATTCCCTGATTTCTCCAGGTACAAAAAAATTCCCTCAGAATTCCAGGTTTCCCACATTTTCTCAAAGAGTAGACACCTTGTCATATGACATATTCGCGTTTCTCGACATCGTGCCCGGATAGCAACAACGAGGAAGGCAGCGAGACGAGAAACGCTCTCTTGTTGAGGGGAAATGAAAGAACGACCGTGGATCGACCAACGCGATACATCCTCCTCTCATCCTTTCCGCGATACTCATACGATAGCTTCACGTGTCAAGATGATTAACTCTATGATCGAGTGAAATTTAAAATATTCGCAACGGCACGATCGTCTGAACGTTCCGTCATAATTTACATCGATACGCATTTTGACATGCGAGTGTTATCGTGTTTTTATCGCACGATTAAAAATTATTCTTGCATTTAATGTCGTATTTAATGCGGGAACAGTTCGTACACCTGCACTTGGCGAAAATGCACAGCTGCGATTGTATCTTCATAATATCTTTAGCATACTAGCGAGTTTTACAAGAATTGTAAACATGATTGTTTACAGATTGTCCAACTTAAATCTGAATTTTTTTTTTCATGAAAATGCAATGTGTATTCTTTATATATTTTGTAAAATTACTTAATTAATAAAATCAATTCCAAATCGATGTAAAATACTTTTTATGAAGATTTCTCTTTTTCGCAAGATTTTTAAAAATTTTTTATTTAAGACAGAATATCTTAATAGACATGAAAGAGGACTAACAAATCTTAAGAAGAGAGAGAATCTTTTTTAAAACTTTAAGTACGTATAATTTGCCGACAAAGACGCGTGTGTATTTGTAATTTTTTTCAAATCTTTATTCACATTTTTTGTACTACATTGTAATTGACTCTTCAGATTTGTAAATATTTCTTTAAGATTATTGACATCATCATTTTTCAAAAAATGTACAAAGCGTTATTTTACTTGGAATTTTCTAAAATTTATTTATAAAGGAAATAGTCTCTTTATTCAAGATCCAAATTGTTACGGTATACGGTATACGCACAATTATCAACCCAACATTCCTTTTGAACATTACTTGGAAACCTAAAAGTCCTTTAACGTCATTGACGTCATAGATTTTTATTACTTGATGCAATTCAAACTATATCTCTTATTGTCAAATTTTCTTTCCTTTAACCTGATTTTTACTTTCTTTTGTACTTTTGTACCTAAAAAAGGAAAAAGATATACAACAGGGATTAAATGAGATGAGAAAAGAGAAATTTGCAAGACTGCTGTTTTTGAAAGTCAAAAATAAGTTTGACATTGAAAGAAACTCAGGTTAAAGTAACAAAATGATTAATAGATTAATACCAAAAAAACTTTAAGTACTTGCATCTCCAGGCTGTTTTACTACCGACTTTATTTTAAAAATTTTGTTAGACCACACATTACGCTGACTAGAATGCAAAATGGAATTTTAGTACAAAGGTGTGGTTATAAATGCTATAACCTCTCTCTTAACTCTCTCCCTCTCTTTTGAATTACAGACTGATGCGCTTCTTCTGCTTTCTCTTCTCGCCTGCTCTTCCTGTCATCATCGGCGAAAGAACACGAGAGAAAGGGAGATGCATGAAGAGAGATATAGAGAGAGACTCTGACTGAACGCGGAGAGGGGAGGTACCCTTCATCCTTGAGGTGGGGTCCGGCTACCCCGCTGCTACCGCTTCGCCGGGATCAATACCCACCACCCCGACCAAGGTCCAAGCCACCCTCTCCCTTTGCCTGTACGCCCGCTCTGTCTGCCTGCCAAACCTGCCAAGTCGCGCTGGAGTCTCTAGGGAACCACAAGCGGCTCTTCTCGTAGACTTGCGCGTTTGCGATCGGACAGATCCAAGATCATTCCTCGATCAGAACGTATAGATCAACCCGTTAGCGAATATCACGCTTATGCGAGCTAGTTTTATAACTAAAACCCTCTACTCTTTCTCTCTCCGCCCACATCGCGATGGCATGACGCGACGTTAACCTCGCTCGACCTGTTGCTCGCACGTTGAAAAAAAAAAGGAATCCAACTAGCAGTTTAGGTTTCTATTCGAATGAGATATATTCTCGTCATGTATTCGCGTGTTCTATTTATCGGCATGTGCCCTCGAGGGCCTAATTTCTGTACTCGAGATTATTTACACGTCGATATGGAAAGCACGTGGTGGTCCCGAGATCACCCAACGCTGATAGCCAACAACGATTCGTGCTACCATTGCCATCGCAATTGTGTACCATACGACGAAGATATACATTTCCAATTATATAATTACAATATTAAAATTAATTAATCACGATACGTCTGGTACAATGGTGGTTTATTTAGAGAATAAAATTGAAATTTGATTTAGATTGTAATATACATATTGTTTAAAATCCAGTTAATAATTTATAACATTGATTTTAATGGCAGGGCTAGTTTCGGGAATTCGATGCATAAATTTTGGTTTAGACACAACGAATTTTAAAAGAATATGTAACATTCTAATAAAACATAAGCTACGTGATATTTATGTATTAATTTTGGCACGAGATGGATTGGGAATCATCTTCTTTGTCGTATATAACGAAACGCCGTTCAAAATCTGCAAACACCCCGTTGGATCTCTTGATGAGATCTATTCAGACTGGGAACCACTAAGGAGGATCTGGTTTCATATTCGGGTTTGACGAGTAACAGACGAAGCTCCGCGTACGCGCGTATCTGCTTTGTAAAATGCAGATAAATTTTCGAAACTCCTTAACTGTCCATTAAAAATAATGCAAATAATGTTCATAAATTTTTCAATTAAAAAATTTTCGAGAAACGCTCAATATTTATAAATTAGGCTAATAAACGAGATAAATGACGTTACTAGTGAATATGCTTTGCTATTCTATGAAAGCCCTTCGTGGTCCCTTATTAGAAAATATATATCTGTCTAAAAAAAAAAAAAAAAAAAGATCGAAACTTTTAAATTTATTTTCGTTCTAATATTAATATTAACGATACAAATCGAAAAATCTATTGGTTCCTTTAAATATTTTATATCGCTCAAAAGAAAGAGATGGAGTATTCTATAACAGTTTTAGATAAAATTATATACATTTTTCTTATACAGATATATTATCTTACTGCAAGTATCTATATATTTATTTATGAAAAACTCGTATCTTTGAGAAAAAATTGTTTTATCTAAAAATTATAGTACTCCAAGCTTTTGAGAGATAATATATATTTATCACATTTAACACACGTATAAATGTGTGTGTATACCTAAATAATATACATATATCATTTGTCACAGTGCCGGTAAAAATTTGACGAATTGACGTAGGAACAAAAAACTTTGGAGAATATCCAGATTTTCTGTGCGCTCATGCTGGTCTCGCTTCGCTTCGGATACCTGCTCTATCTGGCTCTCGTTATAGCGGCAACGACAGCGGCAGTGGTGGTGCGAGAGGGGTCAGAGTCCGCTCGGAGGGCGACGGAATTGCGAAGGGGATCGCCGGAGGGGGCGAACGAGAGAAAGCGAGAGAGAAGACGGACTGGAGGGTTGATCCGAGGGTGGTGGCGGCGGCGATGCTGATCGTGACGGTGGGTAGTGATGGCGTTGGCGGTGCGCGATGCTAACGGACGGTTACCGGGGTCTTTGGATCACACACGCCGGATGACGTCACTCCCCGGCGTTACCAGGATACGAGGGATCGGAAG